>NW_015387642.1:103882-106242 GCF_001527695.2 Protobothrops mucrosquamatus
GGCCTACTGGGTGGGCGTGGATGGAGTGGATGTGGCCTATTGGGTGGGTGCAGCCAGCTCTACATCGTTCACGTAGAGGGTGCCTGTGGGGACCTGGGCAGAAGTGGGACAGATCTGAGGGTCTCTGGCAGAAGGGGGTGGGACCAGAGCAAGTGCCAAGGCATGGTCCACTGGAGAAGCCTCACTGTTCCTCTCAGGCCATGCGGAGGGGGGGCTGGATGGTGGTGTGGGCTGCCTGGAGCCCTGGGCAGCAGAGGTCAAATGCCCGGCCTGGCCCTCGAGCACCTGCGGCACCAAGCCCAGCCCCACTTCCCCAAGGGGGTGCCCAGCTCCTCCTCAAGGCTGCTGCTGCTGTGCTTGCTCTCCTTAGCCAGGTTGCTCATGATGGGTACGAGGGCAAAGTCAGAGGGAGGCCCATTCCCTCTCCATGGGAGGAGACCCGACTTTGTATCCAAAGCTTCCTTAGCAATAGGATGGGAGACCCCCAGGATAGGCCAGGAGGAGGGGGCAAGGGCATGGTGAAAGGGCAGCAGGGCAGGACTAAGATAGGATTTCCCTCAGACCCTCCCTCTCCTTCTTTCCTTCCTTCCTAAGTATGGAGTCATGGGAAAATATTTGAGATGAGGGAGGGAGAAAAACAGGCAAGAAACGCAGTTGGGGAGGTGTCACCTTTTGTGAGGAACGAAGAAATGCACCATCACCTGGAAGTGGCCAGCACATGGCCCTCACCTACTTCACATATCTGGCTTGGTGGGCTCTGGGGAAGGGGATTCCATGAGCAGCGTGAGAGTCAACATTACCTGCATGCTGCCGCGCAGCCCCCAGCCTTCCCGGTCTCAGCAGGCAGCAAGGCACTCTCCTCACAGAGCTGAGAGGCTGAGCCAGGTGGTGCAAATCTGAAAAGAAGCGTGACACCACCCAGCCCCCAGCCTGCCTGGTTTTGGCAGGCAGCCTGGTGCTTTCTTCACAGCGCCAAGAGGCTGAACCGGGTGGTGCAAACCCCCAAAGAAGCATGATGCCACCCAGCCCCCAGCCTGCCTGGTTTTGGCAGGCATGGGGCGCTCTCCTCACAGTGCCGAGAGGTTGAGCCGGGCGGTGCGAAGCTCATCAGCTTTGCACCTTGCTGCCTGCTGAAACTGGGCAGGCTGGGGGCTAGGCAGCATTGCACTTCTCATCAGATTTGCGCCACTCGGCTCAGCTCTTGGTGCTGTGAGGAGAGCACCCCGCTGCCTGCTGAAACTGGGCAGGCTGGGAGCTGGGCAGCCTCGTGCTTCTTTTGGGATTCATGCTGCCCAGCTCAGCCTCTCAACACTGTGAGGAGAGCGCCCCGCTGCCTGCCGAAACCGGGCAGGCTGAGAGCTGGGCGGCATTCCGCTTCTTTTTGGATTTGCGCCACCTGGCTCAACCTCTTGGTGCTGTGAGGAGAGTGCCCCACTGCCTGCCGAAACATCTCCCCTGGAGCCCATCAAGCCAAATATGTGAAGTAGGCAAGGGCCATTTGCTGGCCACTTCCAGGCGATGGTGCATTTCTTCATTCTTCACAAAGGGTGACACCTCCCCAGCATGCACCCAGGGAGTGGGGCCGACGTGGCAGGGGCTGGTTCCTTACTGTTTCCAGATTGCCTTGTGGAGCTAAGACTGCATGCATTTCAGCATTGATGGCCACCACAAAATTGTACATTGGCTCCCGTCCGACCTGGGCCAGGGCCAAGGCACCGGGGGCCATTCCCTCACTGTTTCCAGGATGGCTTTGCGGGCCACATGAAACCACTTCTCAGGCTGCTTCTGGCCCATGGGCCTTGTGTTTGACATGTCTGATCTAGTCCTTGGTGTTATAATCAACAGTTCAAGCTTCTCTCACTGTCTTTGAACAACTGTTCACAAGTAACACTGACTGAGCAAATTTTGCATAGCTCAGATGAAGGTCAAAACAGAAACTAACAAGCACACGCTCCGCCCCTATTTATACATTCAGCTTAGGAGGTGGAAGCCAATAGAAACACAACATTCTACCGCTTAAATGCATACTAATTAGACTGCAGAGAGAAAGTCTGGCTTGTTGACCACGTGGCCTGTTAACTGTTACTACACAGATCTCAGCAACCAATTTCTCAAATTTAACTCAATACATTACACCCCTTCCCCCTAGATCAGTGATGGCGAACCTTTTAGAGACTGAGTGTCCAAACTGCAACCCAAAACCCACTTATTTATCGCCAGGTGCCAGGTGGGCATGGCCCACTGGGTGGGTGTGGCCAAGGTGGGTGTGGTCACCTCAATGTTGATCATGGGGAGGGATGCATGTGGGAGCCGGGCAGGGTTGGGGGAGATCCAGGGGGTCTCTGGCAGGTGGGGCAGTA
>NW_015387642.1:107901-132403 GCF_001527695.2 Protobothrops mucrosquamatus
CAAGGAAGCGTTAACAATTCCCTGGAGCCAGGCTCGTGTACCCTCCCGAGCTGCCAGTACCAGCCAGGAGGGGCACGGATCCAACAAACATGTGGTTGCGTTCAGCCCTCCCAAGACCCTGTCCACGTCCTCGGGAGCAACAGAGTCAAACTCCTCCCACACAACTGTCTCAAGACCTGCTTCCGTCCCCTCCCCCTGGCCAACCAGTCGGAGTCCAAGCCTTCCCGGATCCGCGCGACTTTGTCATGCAGATATTGCGCAAAATCCTCGGCTCTCCCCTCCAGGGGATCCCCCCCTCCCCTCAGTTGGAGGAGAGAGTGGGTCACCCTGAAGAGGGCGGCCGGGCGGTTATCTGATGACGCGATGAGCGAGGAATAGTAGTTAGTCCTAGCCTCCCTCATCGCCACTAGGTAGACAGGAGGCTCGTCCTGCAGGGTGAGGCAAGGTAAGGCAAAGCAAGGCAGGGGTGCCATTGTCTCAGGGCAAGACGAGGCAGGGGCTGGGGCGGCTGCTGCCTGACACCATCGGCCCCAGCACACACAAGCCAGCGAGCACATGGGGACCGACAGTGTCTGTCAGCAGCTCTGCAGCCCGCAGCAGCTCAGAGAAGCCACCTCTGAGCTGGATGGCCAGCTGACAGCTGAGGAGGTGATGCAGTTGGTTGTGCCTGGGAAAAGGAGAGCATGCGAGGCCAGAAGGGATGGGATGGGGGGAGGGAAACAGCCATGCTGAGATGCATCTGATCATGTGGGACCTCGGTGAGTTAGCAGGCGGCTGATTGAAGAGGGACGGTTGCCATCTCTGAGGCATGGCGTGCATGCCCACAGATAGGGCTCTGAGTGCCATAGGTTCACCACCACTGCCCTAGATCATTGACACTTACAAACTTTGTGCAAACATTACAGATATTCAAAAGGCATAATGGCATACAATGGTACATAAGCTGTTATGTACATATGACATCACACTGTTCCAGTAGCAAGAACACCTAAGCATTCCAGTTTGCAAGAAAACACATAAGCATTCAAGATTGCAAGGAAGATACATAAGCATTCAAGTTTGCAATGAAAATACATAAGCATTCAAGTTTGCAATGACAAAAATCTTATGTAGTCTTTTAAGTATTTCGGTGGCCCTTTTGCCTGCTCTTAATGTCTCGGAGCTGCTGCTAGCTCCCGATCTGCAAGCTCACCTGCCAGGCTCGGCAGACCGGGGCTTTGTGACCTGTCCGACACGGGTAGAGCCAATTCTTGAAGGCTGGTCTGTTCCGGTAGACCGAAGCCTGTGTCTCTTTCTCTTTGGCTGGCCTGTTCTGGTAGGCCTGAGCCAGTGTTCCTCGGTGAGGTAGAACCCACCGGATCGGCATGAAAAGCCAATTGAGGAGCCGATTGTCCACATTGTCCCATGGATGCAGTGCCTGAGTTTGGAGCAGCTTCATTTGCAAAAACCCCGTTCAGCAATTGCAAGGTCTCGCTTTCGCTGGGAGACTCAAATTCACGATCGCAATGGTGTTCCTCCCCCTCCTCCTGACCAGAGTCATGAGCGGAAGGGTGATTTGGTAGCCTCCATCGCAGCTGGTCAGTGTGCCTGTGAAGCATTCGACTGTCTTCCAGGGCCACTTTGTATGAGAGAGGCCCCGACACCTTGCAAACCACAGCTACCACCCACAGTGCCCCTTGCCCATAGTTCCGTGCCCATAGTTCCGTGCCCAACTTGCAAGTGCCTTGGAGCCTTAGGCTGCTGTGCTTGTGAAGCAACCCTGTCTGGATGTAAGCGATCCAGCTTTATGATCAAGTGCTGCCCCCATTGTAACTCAGCTGGGCTTCTGCCTGTAGAAGTGCAGGGCGTTGTGCATTGGCAGAGTAAGGCGTCTGCTAGGCCTAACCCACGTAGTGACTCAGCTCTTCGGGTCGAAGTCAGCATAATCCCACCTTCGTCGCCAATGTTATGTTTTCTGTTTGATGTGGCATTGAAGAGGCAGCAGGTAAAAAACTACTTTCTTTATTGAAGGTCAAAACAGAAACTAACAAGCACATGCTCCATCCCTATTTATACATTCAGCTTAAGAGGTGGCAGCCAATAGAAACACAGCATTCTCCGACTTAAATTAGACTGCAGACATAAAGTCTGGCTTGTTGACCAAATGGCCTGCTAACCGTTACTACACAGATCTCAGCAACCAATTTCTCAAATTTAACTCAATACATTACGTCTTCCATTGGCTGAAATTCTACTATCTCCTTGCAGGAAAAGGCTATAATTCTTCCTCCCTGTTTTCATAAATGCCAGATGTCCCATCAATATGTGAGGTGCTTTTGAAAGAGAAAGCAACACTGGACAACTCTGTGATGGTTCCTCCTGGCCAATTTATCATGCATATGAAAATTGTGATCAATGAAATCTCCCTGAGTGTACAGAAATTCTCAGATGGCTCTGCCATAGCTTTATGTAACAGTATAGTAGTCACATACTAATCTGGTCTCAGTGTAATTTTATTGCCTGTTAGAAATTCTGAAATTTCATATTAGTGTACTTACATTCCATGGTATTTCACAGAACTGAGCCCCATTACTTTCAAATGTCAGTCTGTAGCATGTGCCCACATGTAACTGTGGGGGAAAGCTTTAAATAAATGATCAGACAAATAATCTTCTATACATGCATGGTAACATAAGAAGGGCAGGGCTAGTGTTATTAAGCCCAGTCTTCTTGAGAACAAGCAGACCAACATTGGAAGTCATAATAACTGAAGAGGGCTAAAGAACATAGTCTGTTTATATATACCATTGCAACATGAAATTCCAACTGCATTTGTAAGAAATATGTGTAGAAAAATGGAAAGTAGTCAGAAATGAGTTTCAAAGAAGTTGAAGAATAACTTCTTCTTTTCTCCTTTAACCCAGTTTGATTTAATCTAATTCCCTGCTTTATGAAAAGAAATACAGTGTCGAGGAATAAATGTGGAATTTCTTTGATGACTAGGAGTAGATTCCAGGGTGTTCTTCTCTAATAATTTTTATGCCACAAGATATATCTCCATAAAATGTTATCTCTCTGTGAATTTCAGGTTTAATAAGCAATTTCCATCTGTCTTAATTTGGGACATTAAAGATTAATACTGCTAATATAATATGTGCCTAAGCAAGCCATTTTTCAACATGCTTACAAAATTGTATCACCCCATTTATCCTCGATATAGCAAGGTTATTGTAACCAAATAAAACTCCATTATATAACCAAATAAAACTTAGAACAGAATTGAAAAGTTGGGAAGGGTTCTGCTTAATGTAAGAGGAACTAACTAACACTACCAAAGTTTTCCTACTGGTGGAAGGTTACAAACGTTCGTGTTTGGGACTGGGTGAATTGGGGCCATTCACTCCCAGGGTTGCTGTTGTAGGGAAAACAGGACAAGGAAGGTATGTAGGTACAGTATATTTGGCTGTACACTGAGTTATTTATAAAAAATAATATAGTGTTGTGTCCTGGGCCTGCTGAATGACTCAGCAGGCTCAGGAAGCTGCAGAAGGGCCCAGGCAGACCACGTGGTTGCCCGGGACCAGACAGGCTGTCTCCAACCTTGTGCGCATGGGCAAGGCGGGAGAATGCCGTGGAATGATTGGCTGACGCTGTCCCTGCCAGGGGACTATAAAAGGGCCTACGCCATTTTTGTTCTCTGTTCTGTTGGTGAATTGCAATTAAAGGAAGGCTGTTTTTTGTTACTCTGCTTTGTCTCCATGCCTCATCTTTGGAAACAGAACAGATAGGATAAAAAAAATTCTAAAAAGAAAGAAGGGAAGATGAAAAATAGGTGTAATATTTTGCAAAGTGTAAAGAAGTGGATTTTTGAAAAAGCAGGTTTTTTCCATAATACTGAAACCTCAATATTTTTTGTATTCCCCTCAATATCACTTGCCGAAAAACATGAGCAAAGATTTGGTGTTAGAGTCAGGTTCAACTGGTGGATTTTCTATTAGTATTTGTTTGGCCATTGTAAAAACAGAAGCCTGGATATCTGTTTGATTCAGTACAAGCTTCTCTTATGCTACAATGACTGAAAAGAAAACAAAAAAGAACCCAGTGTTGCATGAATATTTTCATTTGTTATTGTTATTGGTTTTACCTTTTGTTTGATACCCAACTACTATGTTTCCCCGAAAATAAGACCGACCCTGAAAATAAGCCCTAGTCTGATTTTTTGGGGTGGGCCTAATATAAGCCCTACTCCCCAAATAATCCCTAGTTAAGAGCCCATCTACTCCGTCCCACCCCAGGCTGGATCACGTGCCTCTCCTCCCCTGCCTCTGCCTGCTGCTGCTGCCACCGCTGCAAGGTGGCCTGTTAAGAGGGCCAGGGGCCGAGGCAAGTGTAGGCTGCCTATTTTTTACCCCCGCCCTGGATCAGAGAAGAAAGAGGAAAAGCAGCCGTGTGAGAAGACGGCCCATCCTGGCCAGCCAGGCACCAAAGTGCTGCCAAAAAGAGCACAGAATTGTTGTTGTTGTTGTTGCTGCTGTTGTTTGCTTTGTTTTGTTTTACTTCATTATCAAATTGTCTTAAATTTATGTTTGGTGGAGTGGTGGAGTTTCAAACTTATTTTCCTATTAGAAGAAGGGTGGGAAATGACAATGAGGTCATTTTTTGTAGATGCAATACTACTTAGCTGTCCATCATTCTGGCTTCATCTATGTTGCTCAGTCTGAAAAATCTAAAGGATGTATTCACTCTTGAGTCTTCTCTTGGATTTTCATTGACATGTGGGAAATCAGAGGAGTTGCAGATTTCTGTAAAAGTACTGTACAATAAAATTCACACGAGTGAGAGTTAAGTGAATTGACTATATTTCTAATTGTCCTAATAATCTTCAGCAACATATGATTTAAAACATGTTAAGTTTAAAACTGAACAAAGAACAGCTTGTGAGTTGTCCCCAAGCATTTTCTTATGCATTAATTCTTGTGCCTTGTGGACTATTAAAGCCCCATTTAAGAAGTACCAGTCTTTTTGTAAAGACATTAAGAAGTATTATATTCTCTGAACTGATATGAAACAACAAATGACTGAATATGAATGAAATAGTATTTTGTTTAAAATTATGACTATAATTTAAAACAGACTTTATTTTTTGGACATTCAAAGGTTATGAATAATCACCTTGGAAGTTGGAAAATAAAATGTTTTAATAGAACTTTAAAAATTATGTCAATATGATTTCCTAAGACTGAGATGCTGTGTAAACTTTTAAGGAAATGAATAAAATATTGTAGACATATAAAATGGAATCTAAATAGAAAATATGGACATAAATATGGACAGAATAATCAACGGGACTTTTAAAAATGCATTCATTTAAGGTTCAATAAAGCAGAATAAGAGAGCATTAGAATATAAAGATTTCTTGTCCAGATTTGAAATACTTTTTCCAACTTTATTATTATTATTATTATTATTATTATTATTATTATTATTATTATTATTATTATTATTATTATTATTATTATTATTATTATTATTATTATTATTATTATTATTATTATTATTATTATTACAGTATGGAAGGGGCTTGTCATTGCCTTCCTCCAAGACATCTTCTTGAGTTCCCAGTCTAACCTAGACTCACAGTATTTCTATTAGCCTTCCATCCTAGTTCTGATTTGTTTGCCTAGATCAATGAAATGCTCATATTTTTATATTATATTTCCTGTAGTTATCTTCAGGGAGAATGTACAAATCAATGTTCAGTATTTTGAAAACTATCAGTCCTGAAGCAAGGAAGAAAAGCTACAAATTTTGACTAGAAGACTAAAGTACTACTCTGAGGATATTTTTCTGTATGGTTAGATAGATTCAGTAAATAAACAACTAATCAAAACTCTGAGAGGTCAGAGAGAAAGCAAGTTTCTGGACATATGATTTCCAAAACTGAACTGGGTCTTGCAACCAGAGAAGATGTGACTAAAACAGCAGAAACACCAGTGAAAAATAAGAGGGCTTCAGTGACCTTCAGAGATACCAAATCAAAGACAAGTAAAAGTCCCTTCTTATAGAAAAACAAATAGAAATTCCCTTTTGAACTAGACCAATTCAAGAAACAGATACCACATAAACTATTGGAACTCTGTTTTGTTGCTATAGAGCAGGGGTAGTCAACCCTGGCTCTTTTATGACTCGTGGACTTCAATTCCCAGAACTCGGGGTTGAAGTCCACGAGTCATAAAAGAGCCAAGGTTGACTACCCCTGCTATAGAGTAAAATAACAAAATTGTGAAAGCCTAACAAAGATCTTCTCTCTGTGTTCCTTCTTATATTAAAGAGAATCAAGGTGGGATATTTTTTCGTTCATGCTCTCCTATCTATGCTGGCTAAATTGTTGTGTACATATTGATCACTGAATTCCTTCTTCACGGCCCCATCTATGCTATTCTACAGGGAGAAGAATTTGCAGTAGCTATCTGGACTCAACTGCCAAGCCTCCAATTCCTCTAACCTGGCCATCTTTCCATTTGGCACTCACATAGAAACTGAGAGTATAAACTATGTTGGGGAAGGGATAGGCAGTTGCTAATGTAATGCCAAAATGGACTTGTATTTATTTATTTTTCTCGTCTGAGCAAACTAAGAAGTTATTGAAAATGTGATTTAAATTTCATACTCTTCAAGAATTTAATTAAAATCTTGTATAAAATAACAAAAATTATCCCATACTGCAACCACCATCATTTATATGTGCTCCATATGAACTGCTAAACATTCATCACTATAATATTCTTTTTAATCAAAACTGATGGATTAATATATTTGTATTTATAAACAAACCTAATCACAGGCATGAAATGACACATATTGAACAGATAATGTACTCTGCCCCTGGGGTATAAGTTTATTTTTCTATATATTATTTTAATAGCACAAACAACATCTGTAATAATTATCTCTAATGATTATTTTTTTTGTCCCTCTGGCTCTTCCTGATAGAGATAAAAAGTAGCAAACAAATCAAGATAGTAACAAAGTCCTTACAGAGTTAAGGTGTAATGATGGCTGTCATTCTGAGGAACATTTGCAGTTTTTGAAAGGAGTGAAAAAAGGTGGGAGATGCAATCATTTTATGTTGCAAAATTATTCCTCTATTGGTCATGCCAGTCAGGCTCTTAGAGTTCATTTAGAAAAGGGTAAGATTAAATCTAATTAAATCTTAAACCTAAGATTAAATCTTCAAGATATAGATACAAATCAGAAATATTTATTGAGCAAGGAGTTTAACTTAATGACTTCTTAGGTATCTTCCAACTCTATGATTCTATAAGAAAATGGTGAAAGGAACTGATAGAATGAAGGAGCAGGATTAACAGATAGGATTTCCCCCCCAAAATATATAGAGTTTGGAATCAACCTCACTGGAAGCAATCCACTGCTGCTTAGCTATTACAAAAGGGTTCCTAACTAGAACTAGATTGTTTAAAGCAGTGGTTCTCAACCTGTGGGTTGGGACCCCATTTGGGATCGATCGACCATTTCACGGGGGTCGCCAAGCAAGGCTGTCCGCCATTTTTTTTGTCCACCATTTTTTTTGTCCGCCATTTTTTCCCCTTTTCCGGCGGGTGCCTTACCTCCCTTGGGCTGGGCCAGCTGGTGGTCGGCCTGCTCCGTCTCTGCCACTTGCCAGCTACGCCTCAGCCGGCGCAGGGGGCGGAACCACGCATGCACGGCGCTCCCGGACAGGGAAAGTCCTCGACTTACAACCGGTTGGGTAGTCCTCGACTTATGACAAGTTTAGCCTCGACTTACGACCGGTTTAGTCCTCGACTTACGACCGGTTGGGGTCGCGGCATTAAAAGGTTGAGAACCACTGGTTTAAAGCTTGACACACTTCTGGAATGGTTTGGAGCTGTTTCAAATTTGAAACCTTCAAGTGGGGAACATTTTCACACCACTATTTATAATTTGTATAGTTGCTTACAACTTCTGAAAAGCATTTTGATCCTATGTAACACCCTGGTTCTGTAACCTGGGAAATAAGAGAATCCATGCCAAAGAAACAGCACATAAAAATAAAACCTATCTACTTTCTCCCCAGACCCTTGCATCTATGTATTTATATTTATATTTAAGAATCAATGCTTTTCAGTCATGGCATCACTTAGCACTCCTTCAAACTCCAGGCGACCTCCAAGCTATTTCAAAATGCCATCTCCTCTACACCAGCTGTTTATGGCCTTGCTAGATTGAAAGATTTTGCGTTCTCAGTCTGTAATAAAATTGAATGGCCTCTCTTCTCTCTCTTTGCTTGGTTGTTTTCCCATCCTTTATATTGGCATAATTTGAAATTATCCTTTTCTTGCTGCCCTATCAATCATATGGCTCTGTATTACGCTCTGGCTCTGGTTTGGTTTTTTTTCTTGTTTGTTTGTTTTGGGGTTGGTTTTTTTGCACTCCAGTGTTACTGCTTGATCTGGACTTATGAAAATTATCTGATGAGCCGGCTTCCTTGTTCCTGCAGTTATTCTATTATCTCCTATTAATTTTCATGTACATCTAATATTCAAAGTGCTGATTCAAGTTTTTCCTCACATTGCTAGCACATCTTATTAAAGGTTGCCATTAAATTTGACTTGTATAAGGTTATGCATTTCATAATATTGCTATCAAAGCCTCTCTGTCTTATTTTGGGGGTGTAATTTTACTATTTTACTGTTTTATTTTCACAAGAAACTAGACAATCCATGACCCACTGGGCAATTCTTCTTTCCATATATCATATAACTTGTGTTGTTTTCCCTCTCTTTGTGACACTCAGAACAGCCTCAAGTTGCTACTGCTATTCCTTAGGTGACCCATGGAATTGCCTGCCACTTTGCTGGGTTTAGGGGGACAAAGGAAGCTGTGAATCATCAGGCGATTCCCCTCCCTCCTATGAGGAAGAGGGCTCACTCATTACCAGTGACACTAGTCCAATCTTACCTTGCCAACAGGCATCTGAGTTGCTCTCATTCTTCCTATACCATCTACCTCCATTGAGAGATTTCAAATTTTGCCCTCACTTGCCCATCAAATCTTGATTGGGCATAAGGGTCAGGGAGGCAGGAAGAGAGTGGGGATATTCCTCTCCCATTTTCCATTATACCATGAAACCTAGAGATTTCTAGGAAGTGTAGTTGGAAGGCATGGTGCTGATTGTCACTCAGAATTAAATGATAATTTTTATGGAATTTCTAGAAATACTTTTGTACTTTTGAGTCACTTGCTGTCACAGGCAACTTTTGTGAACCTTTTCTAGCTTTATAACTAAATCTTATCTTAGATTCTACTTGCATTTTTATCACTTACTGTACATTTATCATTTACTGTACATTTGCATTATGATTTTCTTTTATACTTGTCACCTCAGATGCCTTTCACTTGTATTTGTGATATGATAACATATGATGTCCATGAATTAGCTATATAGATTAAATTAACAATACACGGCTATCTTCTTCTGTCTTTTGTAATACAAAAAATAACCAAAAATACATGAAATACGTCTCAGCTAACCTGCATACCAGTTTGGTATAGTGCTCAAGGGGTAGCACTAGAACATAGGAGACCATGAATCCTAGTCCTTCCTGGATGGCTGGATGACCTTGGAAATCAGTAATCTCGGTCAACCCAATTCATCTTATAGAGTTGTGGTTGTGGGAAAATATGAAAAGTGAATATTATACACATTGTATAAAGAGGTAATATATAAATCTAATAAATACATTTATGCTCACTTTTTGAATGATGTCCTAAAATGGAACTGTTGTTAGAAATGGTCTAGGAAACTTTAAAGTGAATCCAGTTTTTCGGCAAAGTCTCATGAGATTTATAACCATTTCCAGAGTTTTGAGTTAATTTAATTTGTTTTCTAAATTTGCCTATGAAGTTAGTATGTCTTTCTGTCTAAAATATTTAATTTTTGAAATATATTGTCAGGAGCAAGAAATCAGGAGCTGGGATAGAGTTTAAAAGTACTGCAAGTTTATTTCATGCCACCTATTCACAAGAACCTAATCTACTAATAGTCAATGTGAATAGGCACCAGATAAAAGAAGGAAGGAAGGAAGGAAGGAAGGAAGGAAGGAAGGAAGGAAGGAAGGAAGGAAGGAAGGAAGGAAGGAAGGAAGGAAGGAAGGAAGGGACTCTTAGCAGACCATAGTAAATTTGTTGATTCAATTCTGGATGCTTTAAGAAAATATACACAGACCCAGAACATTATATAATTTGGTTCGACTATGTGTAATAATCAATATAAGATATTATTTATATTGGTTAGTCATTTTCTAACAATTTATGGAAATATAGTTGAGCCTTGCCAAATTTATAAAAAGATAATGAAGATGCATTAATAGAAACAAAAGGAATATTCCTTTGGCATATTTTCTTATTTCTTTGAAAGAAAAACACTTCCGAATAAAAAAAATATAAGAAAGATTAATGAGGTGGAACTTGTGAGAAAGAAATAAAAACAAATTATTGAAGAGGAGAACATATGGTATCTGCAAAAACACCACAATCAAAGAAAGATTGAATTAAAACATTCTAATTCTCCCATTTCTGAAATGCAGTCAATATTCTGGCTGCCAATAAAGGCAAAGCATTCAGAATATGATCATTTCAGTGATAGGAAGAAGTAAATGAATAGGCCAGCATTTAGGTAGTCTGCTCCTGACCTTACAAACTAGGATAAAGTAACAAAATTGAAAGATTTCTTTCTCTCCTACCCATTCCCTTTTCCTATTGCACTACTGACTTCAAAAAAGATATGATATCTAAGTCAGCATTGACTTTCTTGGAGAGAAATTTGAAAGACTAAAAGCATGGTAATACTGCAAGAGAAGACAGCCTAGGGCAGCTTTATAGACTACAAAGTAATAAATCACTGCTTTGGCATTGTTGAAGAGTACTTAAAGATCTCAGTTGTGAGAATACTGATCTCTTATCAAAGTATATAACTTCATCCAAATCAGGCTCACCATCACTGCTGCATGAAGCAGGGCACTTTATATTGGATTAAGGTGAAATCTAAAAAATAAAAAGACATGTGCTTTCCTGAAGGAGGTTCCTGGAATTGAGAAAGAAAGGAAAAGAGATGGATGCATTGCAGTAGCCTTCTTGCCTAACAGAAGACCAAGGCTGCATATATTGGAATTTATTAAATCATTTCCAGGCAGAACATCCAGTTGCACCTGAATTCCCTGCAAAATGTGGAGTTGCCTCTATTGGTTGAGGAGAAGTAAAATATGAAATTCAGTCCAAACATCTGGCAGACTGTGTGACTAACCATAATAATGGATAAACCACTAATTCTACAAATCTGATTGATGGTTTATTTCTCTGAACCATAAATGCTACCTACATTTTCTCTCAGTCTGGCCTTTTTAAAGTCACTTCCCACTAAACACAAGGATTTGTTGGATGTTCCTCATTTATCTTCCCTCATTTGGCCTAATTCTATATTAGAATGAATAGCACTTAATTGTTATTCCAATGCTGAACCAATTGCTTGACATACATACATAGAAACTGGATCAGGTATATTTCATAATGTTAGTAGTGAGAAATCTATTGTTTTAAATAAAATTCTGCATTAATATTAGAGAGAATTCTCAATCTTTAACTCCTACTGTTCTGTTGTTTATTTGTTTATTATTTAATTCAATTCAGCATAAGTACAGGTATTCAACACAGGAGATCCAATAATTGCAAGCTATAATATTGCTCTTCCTCCTAAACTTGATGGATGAATCTAATGCAAATAAGTATGCATATTCTGACTAGGGAACTCTAGTTTTTAGTTCTCCTACTCCCATAAAAGGTAACAATAAAATTTCCCCTGTCCAGTCATATCCGATTCTAGCCGAGAGAGCCAGCCTTGTCTGAAGACACTTCCGTGGTCATGTGGCCAGCATGACTACATGCATGGAATGCTGTTACCATCCCAATGAAGTACCTATTTAGCTACTTGCATTTGCATGCTTTCAAATTGATAGGTGGGCAGGAGATGGAGCAAGTACAGTAATAGGAGCTCACCTGTCATGCAGTGTTCAGGTCTCAAAACCTGGACTGTCAACTTTCCAGCTGACAAACTCAGCATCTTTAACTGCTGAGTCATCATGTCCCCTTCCTCCTCTCATATATACTTCCAAAAAAGTGAATCTTCTTTTCCTTTTATTTTTTCTTCCTTTTCTACATAATTCTAAGAGCATGTTATATTCAATTAAGAAGCACTAATTTATCATATCAAATTATAATCAAAACAAACATTAGCAGAGAAACTTCAAAGCTTCTGAGCTGCCTCTACACAAGATACTGCTATTTGAAACCAGGTCTACAAATTCATAGATAAGAGATGGTAAAAATTGCCAGATCTGATTACCTGGCAGTCTTCAAAAATATAAATGTTCATGACTTATATATCTATTATGGGATTTCCTTTTTTCTAGTAATGATAGAAAGGAGGTTCTTCTACTGTCAGATTGAAATTATATAGACTTGAACACTGGGCGCTATCTAACAAAATGAAATTCAATGGTGAAAAAAGTAAGGTTCTACATTTAGGCAAGAAAAACCAAATGTACAGGTATAGTATAGGGGGTACCTTGCTCAATAGTAGTAACTGCGAGAGGGACCTCGGAGTCCTAGTGGACAATCACTTAAATATGAGCCAGCAGTGTGCTGCAGCTGCCCAAAAAGCCAACACAGTGCTAGGCTGCATTAACAGAGGGATAGAATCAAGATCATGTGAAGTATTAATACCACTTTACAATGCCTTGGTAAGGCCACACTTGGAATACTGCATCCAGTTTTGGTCACTGCGATGTAAAAAAGATGTTGAGACTCTAGAAAGAGTACAGAGAAGAGCAACAAAGATGATTAGGGGACTGCAGGCTAAAACATATAAGGAACGGTTGCTGGAATTGGGTATGTCTAGTTTAACAAAGAGAAGGACGAGGGGGGACATAATAGCAGTGTTCCAATATCTTAGGGGCTGCCACAAAGAAGAGGGAGTCAAGCTATTCTCCAAAGCGCCTGAAGGCAGGACAAGAAGCAACGGATGGAAACTAATCAAGGAGAGAAGCAACCTAGAACTAAGGAGAAACTTCCTGACAGTTTAACCGGTGGAACAACCTGCCTCCAGAAGCGGTGAATGCGCCAACACTGGAAGTTTTTAAGAAGAAACTGGACAGCCATTTGTCCGAAATGGTATAGGGTTTCCTGCCTGAGCAGGAGGTTGGACTAGATGACCTCTGAGGTCCCTTCCAACTTTATTATTATTATTATCTAAACATAATTATAAATTATAAATTGAAAATTAAAATATTTTTTTTATTCCCTAGAGTTTTTAACTCATTTGAACTGACTGAATTGATGCCAATGTGCCCCTATCTTCCTCTCATATGCAGGCTCACAGAATCCAAGAACAATGAAAAGACTGAAAGATTTTCATAATACCTTTCCTCATACACAAATATTGTATAGCCTGTATATTTTTCACTTTGATTTGATGTCTGCTGACTTCTAAATGCAACCTTCCGAAAACTGCTTAATCACACAGCTGGTATACACTTCTCTGCACTGGATAATATTTTTTCCCCTTACATGCATTTGATGGTGCTGACCTGACAGTTAACAAATGCCAGATTCTTTTGACAGCTATGAGCTGGAGCTAAATAAAAGTATATAATCATTTAAAAGAAGAGTCATTGAGGTACTTGGTGGAGGGTCTTGAACATATAAAAAGCCTATTGTACGCTTGCAGTACTTCATGTTCAAAAAATAATGAAGATCAACTCATAGAAAACTCTTACAGCTTTTGCTGCCCATGAAAAGATTATGAAGAATGGCATCAAAAAGGAGTTTTATGCCACCTTAAAGATTAATAGATAAATTGTGTTCTAAGCTTTTGGAACCAGAGGATATGGTATTGAAGATAATTCTCCTTCATGCTTATATTGACTGTTTCAGTAGACTACTGCTCAGAAAGGACCACCTAACAACAGGCATGCAGATGGCTCTTACACTTAAGAGGTAAGCTAGTTTTGGGAAAGGACTTAGAAATAATGGAGAAGATTTTTAAATGGTAGTTAAAAACTATAGTTTCCCTTAAATCAAATTTGACTCGTAGTGCCTTCATAGACGTGTCCATAAAGAAGGGAATTATTTTTGCAATAATTATGCATTTTTTCATTATCTTCTTCTGAAATGCTTTTCCATAGATAGCTAGCTTGAGATTTTCTGTTGAAGTCCCAGCCAAATATTAACATGATCCACTATCCTTTACATAGTTAAAATGAGCAAATCTCAGTTAGCCCTTATTATAGGCTTCACATCTGTTACCTTCACAACTGCTATTCCCCAGAGAATAATAAAATGCATCAGAATGTTATGATGTATTTTTGAGGATTGTGATACATTCACACAGTATATTAAAGGTTTAGTAAACTAAAATGGTTTACTAAAACAGCCATTTAACGACTCAAATCAATTTTTAGACACATAAAGTAGAATAGGAGGTTTTTTGCCCATTTCCATTTCTTCCTTTGTCAGTTCTATAACTTAGCTGCTGCACTTGAATTTGGTTAGAGGCTTAGAGAGGGGACAAAAACAAGCTAGCAGCATGCCTAAAAACATAGTAAACCATGCATCCTTATTCACAGTAAGCTAATAACAAACAACAGTTTTAGAATCTGTTTTTACTGAGCTAAAAAAAAAACCAAAACGTAGTCAATGGTCCCTCTTTGTATATTGTGTTAGGCCAAAGGCAAGCAAACAATATTATGGCTGTAACAGAATGCGTAAAATCAGTCAGTGAAAAATTAGTTTGAAAATCCTAAAACACTGGATGCTCAGCATGGACATACTATATTTCATTACACCGAGCCAGTTCTTTTGCTAGATCAGACTGAATAAATATTGCAAACCTCTGCATGTTGCTGTTGGGGCAAAGCCAGAATTATGCCATTATTGTATTTCTTCTTTTTTAGCCCTAAGTAACCCATTTTCCCGCATAATTGCCTATGCAAGCCCTTAGTTTCAAGAAAAAAGTACAGGGAAATTATTTTGTTGGATTCCTGGAAAGATGTTTTGTAAAACTTTTTCCGAATATGACATGTACACAGATAAACCTGATTGATGTGGAATGCAGAGACAAGGCTAAATTATTAAAGAAGATGTGTAATATATTCATGGAATTATTAAATGAAAGCAATTGATACAGCATGACCACATATAGCAACTCTACATATTGTACATTGAGAGGTTGAGAAACCAGGGTAGGGCAAGAAACAAGTGAGTTCCTGGAATATGAATATTTATGAACGTTAGTAATATTTACCATTGGAATACTAATATTTATCAATTCAGTTTGTCATTTTAAATGAATGATATTTGGTCAACAATTAATAGTTACTAAAATGATTGCTCATCTTCAATAAATACATTTGATGGCATAACCCTTCTGGGCATAACCACATACTTGCTATTCCTTGAAGGCTATGACATAAACCTATTTAACAAATAAATTCAGAATTCCACATACACATTTCTCTCACAACTGTAACATCAATTCCTC
The DNA here is from genome assembly GCF_001527695.2 of Protobothrops mucrosquamatus. Lineage (NCBI taxonomy): Eukaryota > Metazoa > Chordata > Lepidosauria > Squamata > Viperidae > Protobothrops > Protobothrops mucrosquamatus. The sequence goes on from NW_015387642.1 coordinate 123,494, forward strand.
CTGTAACAAATGGAGTTATGCATTTGGTGGCACACATGAAGTCTCGAGTTACCAACCAAAAATGCACTATTTTCAGCAAAACCTAAACTAAGGGTTGGAAATACCACAATTCAAAATAAAGTGAATTCTAACAGGCAGTGAAGAAAAAAAAATTAAGCCAGTTCCTCAAGTGCATATTGGCTTGGAGGGTTCATGAAGACTCACTTGGCTGCACTGACAACATTATGTCAGTAGATAATAAAGCATTCGCCATAATCACGGTCTCCTTCTCTTTGCTGCAGGTTAAAGACATAAACATTTGCTGCCTCAAATTCCTGTCTCTCAAATGAGTGTCATTTGTATAATGTGTGTCATTTTAATAAACTGTTGCCCTCCTCAGAGTTATATGTTTAATTCTTTTCCCTTTTTGGAAGAGATTAAATAAAGCTTTAGGGTTTGAATTGATCTGGTGTCACTTGTTCTCATGTCCCAAATGGCATACAGCAGTAAGAAAGGATTACAAATATCTGACATCAACTATGCAAATTCAGAAAAGGTCAGGGCTAAATTCACAAAGAGGAATTAATTGAGTAAGTTCTTGGCTCTCCAAATCTACTTATAGGGCATTGAATTCAATTATCTGCAGTGGTTTCTTTGATGAAGAAAAAAAGCTTATAGTGTGAAAAATCTCTGTATTAAGATATTACTACACCTGAACTGAAAAACTGGACCCAAAGTACAAAGTTTAAGAACATTATACATGGATTTTATTTTTCATTTGACGATTCAGCTTTTAAAGCGGTACACAAGATTATTCTAAATTAAGCCCCCCCCCCAAAGTTTTATTGTTATTGTTATTACTTTTTCTAGAAGAACTGTGGAAAAGATTAAACCTTGGCATTTTTTTGATAGTCTAGCAGTATTGTTTCTATCTGGATTCATGTATGCACTTTATCATTATATAATTCCATTCCCATTTTTAATTATATTTTCATGTTCTAATTAACTATTATCATCAGGCAATGGGAATCTGAGATTAACCTGGCTGTCTGTCAGGCATTTGGAAAAACGTCTTGTAAATATTAATTGAATTCTTACCAGACATTAAAGAAAACCATAACATTATTTCCTTTTATTTTCTTTCAATTTTCAATGTTTAGATGGCCGGTTCTACCAACACACAATTATTCCTAGGATGGAAATTCAAGATTTCTGATTTACTTTAACTCTGTATCAAATCTTGTATGAAGAGTGCAGGATTGAACCTATTTGTTTCAGAGTATTAGGAACTCAGCAAGATTGCCTTTGTGTAAGTGATTTGCCTGGAGAATCAATGAAATATAACCCTTACAGTGAAGGAGGAAGACATATTCCTTCTTCCTTTTCCCTGGATGTCTGTAGTCTGATCCACATTTTCTTCTGCTTGTTTTCTGGTTTAACCAGGGATATATTTAACATTATCTTTAAATATCCATGCAAGGTTTGCTGCAGAGGCTCTGAGATGTCATTGTTATTCCCTGTGCAGTTGGACCTACAAGCTGGTGATAAGCAGAAGTGGATATGTGTATTAATTAAAACACTGAGGGAGGGAGTAGAAGCCTTAATAAAATGCATATTTCATTTCAGACTCATTAGAATCATATAACTTTAAACTTGGAAAGGCCTACTTAGACTATTGCATCTATCTAATAGTCAGTGCAGAAATTCAAATTATAGTAGCCCTAACAGATGGTTGTTCAGCCCCTTATGAAAATATAAAGAAAAGGGGAAGCAATACTTTCCCAGGAAATGGATGCCACTGCTGGGTGCTTTTTCTCTTAGAGTCTTTGTCTTAACCTTCAACCAGAATCTGCCTTCCATCCTAAGCACCACTATGAACCTGAACACATATTATGCCCCAAAATAAATCTTAACACCTCTAAAGAATGTTAGAAAGTTTTCTTCTAAAATTATGGATGAGATTAATTCAATTTGACAGTATTGTTGTGTTTCTCCTACATGGTTCTAGGCTTTGTTGGTTTTGCACTGCACCTGCTTAGTTCTGCCAGTAAAATTATTTATGCATGATGCATCAAGAGATTTTGTTTATTACCTAGCTTGTCACTGAATCTGACTCCGATGAGGGCTGAGATGAGTGGCTAGGAAAAGCTTACCCAGACTAAGGAGAACTAAAACCTGGATTCCCCACTTTTAGTTCAGCAATATATATTTCATGAAATTGTTGCTCAATTTTTAAATGGCCATTACATGGATAGTCATGCAATACATGATCATACTAAAAATTCTTTTGACTGCCTCACATACGAACCTATAGATAACATAGGTAGGTGGAAGACTTGTCCTGGAATGACATAAAATTAGAACCAAGTCTGGAAATCTGAAGAAACAGCTGAATGGCAGATTGAGATTACATCATGGCGATTACCAAAATTCATTTCCAAAGAAAAAAATAAGTTATTTTGATTTTTTAAAATAAGCATTCTTTTTGCTTTGTTTGGTGTGAGACAATGAGGACCAAGTGCAAATCTTTACATGGCCATGAAATTTTTCTAGTGGCGTTAGGCAATTTACTGGTTAGCTATTCTACAAGACCACTTCAAGACTAAAATACCTTCCAAATTCTTTTGGAATGAGCAGGGACAACATGGGGGTGATGTAAACAAAGTTACAATAGGTACAACTATGTGATCAGAGCATTACTTTTTTTGATATACAAAGCACATGTGGGATGCACATAAATAAGGACAAGCTTTGATCAAGGGCAGTGATGACTGTTATCTTGACTGTTTTGACTGCCTCCCAGAGGTACAAATATAGCTATCAATGTAAGTGATTTCATATAAACCTATCAACTGTGCTTCATCTAAAGTGACAATCTATTCATTCCCAAGAATATATAAAACTTTAAAACTCTCATGACAGGATACATTCCTGATAGAGGGCCATATCGATTCCCAAAATTTTGTATGAGAACCCAGGATCTTTTCAAAGATAGCTGCCAAGTGATTTTTGAATGTGATAGAGGAGGAAAAATAGATAAAGTGATATTGTATAAGCCATATTTCACTGGACCTGAATTAACTGTAGGTTTTATCCTGGCCCCATTTGCTTCTTTGTCCCAGGCCTTTAATTGGAGAGCAATCCCTTGCCATTGCAAAGGTCAAGAGCAGCCCTTTGCTCCAGTGGATCCAAGGAACTCATATATAAATAAGCCACATAGTCAACCTTAATGGCATAATGTTTATATCACATTACTGAATTACATGTAGCCAAAGGGCAGAAGAATAAGAAAGATGGAAACTCTTGCAGTGGTAGTATAGCCAGCATTGGTTTCAGTGTTAATAATGCAATGCCACATTAGCTCTAACTTTAAATCACAGCTGAGGCTATTTTTCTGTTGCTTAAAAAAATCTGTATTTCAAGATTAGATAGATAATTGTTTGCTTTAAACAACAGCTTAACAAATACGAATATATTTCATGCCAAGAAACATGTAACAAAAGTTCCATTCTGGGTCAAATGATGATCCACAGAAATATTATTGAATGAAATGGAGTTTACCCAGATTAATATTTAGCATTTCATATTTTTAAATGTAAAGCCTTTCGGAAACAGCTACTTAAAAACAGTACGCATATACAAAAATTTCCATGCCAGAAAAAGATTGTATGATATGAAGGAAAATAAATAACTGAAAAATGATAGACAATCCTGGATTTGTGATGAACATCAACATTTCTGCATAAATCACTCCAATACATGAACAATGCTATGCGTATGTAATAATTTGTGGTTTACAGCCAAGAAAATGGGATAGTTTTACATAGCCTGAGCAAAGTCACAATGCATTAGATGTTGTTAATCTGTTTATGTGTATTGTGTTGCAGGATAGAACTGGTTGCTTCTAAGGTAAACTAAGTCAAATAATAACTAATTCAAAATTTCTTAATGTACTTTAAGACTGCACAGCAGTCTGATCGGGCTGTCACTATGGACTCTTTTGGAATGTGTTTCTACATGGGATTGACTGGAGAAACCCTATATTCTAAAATATGTCACTACATTGCTAATAATAAATGCTTGGCACGAATGCTTTGTGCTTGAACTAATTTATAGTTCATAACTGATATTATCTCCCTATCCTATGTTATATTATGTTTTCAACAATGTAGTCTCAGTAGTCTCAGAGGTACATCTGTATGGTGGCTTGCCTTGTGATGATTTGTTAATTTAATAATGCATAGCTGACCTTGAGAAAATTTACTAGTTGACCACATACTGGTCCCTCTTTTGAACCACATTTAAGTGCAAATATGTCAGTTATTACTCCTCTGTCTAGAAAAATAGATTTTTGAGTTAGAATACTTTTACCAAAGCTGATGCTCTTTAGATAAGTGAGAGCTCACAGAATGCAAGAGGGGAGACAGTATAAATGTGGTTTAATTTGAAGTGCAATAAATTTTGAGGATTTCAAAGAGAGTTTAACCATTTTGTAGCCAGTTCCTGAGGTCTGAGAGTTGCCTGATCCATATTATGTTGGTGTGGGATTCTTAACTTCAGAAAAACAACAAGTAATTTGTTATATTTTCATAGAAATCAGTGCAGGACTTTCCCAGTGACCTATGCCCACCCTATGACATATAAAAGTGAATACTTGCTCTGAATGGCTACACTTATAGAAAGTCATTTACAGGACCTTGGGAGTTAGCCTTTTCTGTAATTGACTCCTTTCTCTGACCCAGTATGGTCCCATATGGTTCTGGAATTCTGCAAAGCCATCAAGACTTAGACCTGAAGAGAATTCCTTCCTGAAATAAAATGTTTGTTAATTGAGTGATTTTCCCAATGATAACCTTTTTACTAATTGCGGCTACTGTTTGGTTCTGAGGGTAGAAGTAACAGTAGTGTTTATCTCACTACTGAATAAGATATGTAAGAATCTCAGAATCATTCCTTGATTAAAACAGTAACATGTTTCTCCCCAGTTTTTATAACTGCGTCTTAAGCTACTTCCATAGCATTCCCAATTCCCAAACCTTTGTTATTATGTTTTGATTGAGACTTGTCCCGTCCTTATTTTCCTGGTAATAATACCTAACACACTGACACATATGCACTAAAGTGTATGTAAAAGGGGACGAAAGAGACAAGTGCATTTTTTTTATTTAGGAAACAAAATTCAGATGCATAAATATGAAAAAGAATTTGGCATAGCCATTGAGTGCACATTCATCGAATGGAAATCAAATATAATGTTCTGCTCAACATAAAATGCAATTTTAAACATGTAGTCATTCTACTTTATTTTATTGTGCACAGTTCTGGTCAGTATACTTTAAAAAAAGTTGTACACAAATTGAAACAAGTTTAGAGAAAAATGGGAATGAGGATGATGAAGGGACTAGAGGATTAGTCCCATGAAAAGAGATAGACAGACTGATTTTCTTTCAGAAGACAAGGTAATACTGTTGAAATATATTGTTGAAAGAAAACTCTTCATCAGGGTCCAGTCCAAGCTGGGAATAAACAAAATGGAGACTGCTTTAGAAAGAAGGTTGTAATTTATTGAAGAGCAGAGCCAGACAGAAACATGGCTCTGGGAAAGCTGACCACATGTTGCTGGAAGTGGTGGGTTTTTATACCTTCTTGGGCTTTTGAAGTTGTTTCCTGCTCTTGTTTGAGGCTTTGTATTTCCTGTGTCATGTACTTTGACCTAAGTCTGAGTGTGCCCTTTTGGTATTGGTGGATTAATCCTATTATGTCCCCAAAGGTCATGTCTTTTAGAGTTTGGGTGGGGTATGTACATTTTAGAGGTCTTTGTCTTCTTAATCTCATAGCTTCTAGCTTCCTGGCCCCAACCTTCCTGAATGGATTATTGAATTTGCATTTCTAAAAGCTGGCCTCTGCCTAGTTTCTGCTTGGGACTATTAAGAAAACTGGGCTTGCTTTTCTGCCTTTAAGATCTTCTCCATTATTCCTTTGGATAAATATATTCTGCCTTTGGGTTTGGGTGGGATATGTAGATTTTAGAGGTCTTTGTCTTCCTAATCTCTTTCTCTGGATTCTTCCCACTGTGGAAAGTCAGCCCCCAAGAGAAGGAAATATTAAAAGGGCAGAAAAATATATTTTCTCAAAGGATCTTAAAGAAGCAGAAAAGCATGCCCAGTTTTCTTAATAGCCCCAAGTCTCCCTCCCCCAAGCAGAAACCAGCTCTGTAGAAATGCGGATGTAAATAATCCAAGAAGGTTGGAGGCCCCAGCTAGAAGATTAAGAAGACAAAGACACCTAAAATCTACATACCCCACCCAAATTCTAAGACAGGACATAATAGGATTAACCCACAGATACCAAAGGGCACATTCAGACTCAGGTCAAAGTTAATGCCACAGGAACAATTCCAAACAAAAGGCTCAAGAAGGCATAAAAACCCACTCCCTACAGTACATGTGCTCACTCTCTTTTCTTCCAGAGCCATCTTTCTGTCTGGCTCTCCTCTTCAATAAACTGCAACCTTCTTTCTAAAACAGTCGCCATGTTGTTTATTCCCAGCTTGGACTGAACCATGATGAGACTTTTCCTTCAATATCACAATATAAAATGACATCCCTAGAAGACTTGTTCTCTATTTTTTCAAATTGTTAATGATGACTGTGCAGTTTTGTCTTTAATGTTCTAAGTCTGGCACTATATCAAAAGCTGGCATTACTGGATATAATTCATTCTCAATACAAAATAGCTCTAGTATGTTTTACCTGGGAAAATGAATTAGCAAGACATGTTCACTGCAATTCCTGCCCCAAAGGACATGATTTCTGCCTTTCTTTTGTGAAATAATTACATTTAAATCAAGGTGAACAGCTGGAAATTCTTAACTTCAAACATATCCCTTTGTATCTTTTTTTATTGTGGTGTAGTTCTATTCTGTTTTCTTCTGAGCCCAAACAGATTCATTATTGGCCTCAAACTAATGATTTGTCAAAATGTAACTGGCTACAACATATTTCAGGGAGGAAAGGAAGGAAGGAAGGAAGGAAGGAAGGAAGGAAGGAAGGAAGGAAGGAAGGAAGGAAGGAAGGAAGAGATTACATATCATTGTTCAAGTATTACTTAGTCAGATTCTTTCTGTAATAAATGAAAGTCTGTTTTATTAGACAGTACTCGCTTTAATCATATCAATTTTTTCTCATCTTAGTTCATGAGGTGCCATGAAGGTCAACTCATAGTCTTAAAAGATGAATTGAATCCATTTTCTAATGTTCCCTTAGCTTTATGTTCAAAAGAAGTATCAGTTTGCCACTGAAATGTTTATTGCTTATATGACATGGAATCTAGCATGCCTCTCAGCCAAGTTGGAATCCCTCCCAAACAAGTACTGTGATTTAATCATACTCCTGAAAGTGTTCATTTTGGGGTTTTCTCTGAAGAAATTGCTAAAGAAACGAATGCAGCCAAATTAAAAAAGAAAAGTGGGAGTGAGTGGGGAGAGAGAATAAAGCTGGGGGAGAGTGGAAAATGGATTGATTTCAAAACTCTGAAAATTGATTTAAGTCCTGCTAGGGATTCAAAAGCCTCTTGGGTATATTAAAAAAGGAATGATAAAAAGGCACGGCAAGCATTACAAATTAGGATAGAATGAATATCCAAAGTACAATGCATAAGCAACAAACTATTTGGACTTTACTATGGTGTAAATGCTTTTGTTTTGTTTTACTTTTGTTGGTTTGTTTTAATTTTAGAAAGACATTGCCTTAAGTGAAATTATTCTGTTTAAACTCTAGACAGAATTAGCACTGCCTGCAATAAAATGCCATGAAATGTGCAAAACGTGCAATGGAATATTATATTGTGGAGCGCCCCTGATAATTGTTTCAGAAGTCATCACCTATATCCTTTCCCACCCTGTTCAAGTCCATTTTCCTTTCAAGCCAGTTGGTTTTCCTCTATAATAGTCAGTTGACATTCTGCACTTACTGAACACTCAGCCTCAATAGGCTTATCCTCTTAAAGTGTCAGTTTTGTCCTAAAGATTTTGTTCTACATTTCTGCAAAGCTCAAGTTTTTTTAATAAGATTTATATCCATCTTATTCTCAGAGAGGGTGCACAGAAACATTCAACTATGTGAAATTCCAAACAAATCCACCCTCAATACCTGGCTAATGGATCCTCTGTAGCCCTGTACTCTGGCTGCTGCTGAAGGCAAGGTTGGCTTATAACAAGGCTGCTAATTTTTAATCATATCAAGTAATATGGCATGTGATATTGATGCTTTGCAAGATGCATTAATTACCAATATGCAATTCAGGGTGATGGTCATCCTCCATAAAGCCCTACATGGCATGGGAACTAGTTATATAACCATCCTTCTCCCATGGTTTATGCCATATTGTGAGAGCCAACCAACTGGCCACGCTATGGGTCCACTTGATCAAACAGGGTCATCTTTGGATCCTTTAAAAAGCATTCAAAATTATTTTTAGAATTGGGTATGATGAGCAGGGCAGGAATGAATTCAATAAACAGTGTGCTTTTTAAACAATAAAACACTTGGTAGAACTCAGTTGATTAATTGTGCCATATGAAAACAGAATTGGCAATTCTGTATTTAGTGTCACATATTTTAAAAATCTTTCTTAGAAGATCTTCTACTGTCATCATTAGGAACAGTGTAGAATGCATTGAAAAGTAATGAAAAAACTGTTCAATGAGTGCAGAAAGTTCAAATACACACAATATTTAATCATGACTGATCTGTGTCCCTGTCTACCTGATTCCATTGTTTCTCATTTCTGCTGTTTTCTGTTGAGTTACACGTCTCTGTGTTGAGTCATTTAAAGGCTCATTATAAAGAGCTTTATAGATTTTGGGAGGCTTAGCACTTGTGCTGGAATCATTAACATTATTGAAGGTATTACCACAAATATTTCTTCTTA
>NW_015387642.1:133412-135134 GCF_001527695.2 Protobothrops mucrosquamatus
TAGTTTTTGAAAATACAAAGAAGACTGCGAGGCTTGCACTGTGAGGCTTGCACAGTGATCAATTATTATTGTGTTGAATATTATTTAACCATCTCAAATTTTCCCTTTGGAGGGAAGGTTGTTGAGAAGATGGTAGGCTGCCATTTCAAAGGACTGGAGGAAGTTAATTATTTGGCCTGGACTATGTACTGAGATGGCATTGATTGTACCTATTTATCAGAGGAGGATGAATATTGTGCATCCATCCTGGACTTTCTAACGTCTAAGTGGCTTTCAGTCCATTAGTCATGGTTTTCCTCTAGACTGGAAATGGTGTTGTGGTGGTTCTCCTCCATTCTCCTGAGCTGGTTCCAATAGATGTGGTTAAAGGAAAAGAACCAACCCAAGACCCTTGGTTTGTGGGATGTTTTAGAGGTCAATTCTCTCCCTCTCTATTTAAGATCCATATGAAATCTCTGTCATCCATGGCAGGGTTTAAGTATTATGAATATGCTGATTATATTCAGTTACATATTTTAAACCTAGGCTGGCCAAATGATACTGTCTCAGTATCTAGAACTTCTTGGGGGTCTGGGTGGGGAAGAACAGGCTTAGGTTCCATCGTAAGCAAGACTGAATGTTTGTGGATATTGGAGCCACCTCGATCTGGAAACTTAACTTTGCTTCTGGATGGGGCACACTGTCACAATCTGGAGTCCTTCTAGACTTATGGTTTCTGTTAAAAGAATAGGTTGCAATTATGTCTAGAAGGACCTTTGCACAAATCCTTTGCAACTATACCTGAATTTGGAAGCCCTTGTCATGGTCTCTCATGCCGTCTCAACTCACATTTTGGCCACTACAGTACATTCTACCTATGTATCTACTTTTGAAAATTATTTGGAAGCTACAGCTAGTCCAGAATAAACTGGTGCAAGCAATTTATAGGCTATGAGACACTGCTTCTATTCTAACTCATTTGGTTGTTGGGTGGCTTCTGGATGCAAATCAAGGTGCTAGTGTTCATCTTGTAGTCCTTCAAGGCACAGGACCTGGATATTTGCAAGACCACCCATCTCCAATTGCTGGTCCCCATCTGTTAAGATCTCACAGGTTGGTAGGCTTTGATTTCATCACATAAGCAGTGTTATATTTTAGAACTTAAAACTTGTTTTTTCAGTTGCCACACCTAATATTTGGGACAGCATTCTCCACGGATAGCTTTGACTCTGCTTTTAAAAAGACCTTCAGTTCTTGATTCATCCCCAGGCAATGTTTCAGAAGGATAGGCAAGTCTATTTAATTGCCTGAATGTATGAGCTGTCTTTGTGTGACATCTTATAATGCTTTAGTTTATTTTCTGTTGTATTTAGTTTTTTGTCATCTGCTCTGATTTACATGGTAAGTTAAGGAGCCATGTAAATCAAAATAATAAAGAAAAATGCATTTATGCTATTTAGGGCAAGTTAAAATGTGACGACTCTCTTTAACTCTGCAAAGATAACTTTTTTTGCAGGCCTGTCCATCTCTGCATACATACTTTTTTGAGGTTGCAGGCTCTTATACCAGATATGGAAAGTTAGATAATGCAATATATTCCAAAATCCAAAATCCATTCCACTTCAAAATCTTCCTTGTAAAATAGTAATTTGATACAAGTCTATGGAAGCAACTAAGGTGATTTCCCCACTAGTGACTTATAGCATCTTCTACAACAGAACTGTCCAACATGCACCCAATCAA
>NW_015387642.1:135972-148594 GCF_001527695.2 Protobothrops mucrosquamatus
TTGAGGTTGCAGGCTCTTATACCAGATATGGAAAGTTAGATAATGCAATATATTCCAAAATCCAAAATCCATTCCACTTCAAAATCTTCCTTGTAAAATAGTAATTTGATACAAGTCTATGGAAGCAACTAAGGTGATTTCCCCACTAGTGACTTATAGCATCTTCTACAACAGAACTGTCCAACATGCACCCAATCAACCAATCTTGTTTGGCCCTCAAGCATCTTTTGAAAAATGACCAATCCACTGCCACCAAACATAATTGAGGACATTGAGATTTTTGCAGCCACCCAATGTTTCCAAGCCTCAGGGGCACTACGAACTGTATTGCTGCCACAATACTGTTCAGTAGCTGGTTGGTATGCCAGCTGTTCCTTTTAGCTCCACAATTATTTTTGAGGTTTTTAATCCTCTATACAGTTGTGCAGGCCTGTTCTAAAGTCATCCCACCATTATTTGGCCAAAGTAACAATAGTGGTCACAGGCTTTATATCGTTTCAGCAATGGCTGGCTGTTGCTATGAAGAAATTGCTGTGAAGATGTCCCACTAATAGGGAAATGGCTTGATATCCATCATGACTGAGGAAATAACCAGAATCAGACAGTCACCAACTGAAGGCTTCTTAATTTCAACACAGATCACTAATAGGCAAAAAAATATATATGAATGCTGATCATTGCTGAACTGTAATTCTTCCTAATTTATGGATATTTTAAATCTTCCTAACCTATCTATGATAGTCAGGATCCTATGAATTTCACTGAAAGAAAAAGAAAGTGGGCATCATGCAAAAATAAATATTGGTTATTTACTGCAATTAGAGAAGATGAAGCAGAAGTTTCTATTTGATCTGTGAAACTGACTAAAACTGATTATGAAAATAACTTGGTAAATTGCTTAGTAAGTTTATTGTGAAGTAGACCTGAGAAAGAGCATTTTAGGAAATTAATGGAATTTACAACCCATTTGGTACCCATGCTTTTTCATAAATAAGGCTAACTGCAGTCCTAAAACCCTGAATTGTAGGAACTTAACAAAAATGAAAATGGTGGAAAGATAAAATAATGCATTAGTGCAAATAACCATTAAAATGATTTATAGAACCACACAGTGAAACAGATTAAAGCTGTATAATGTCCAGAATTCAAGCAAAGAAGATATTGAGCAAGCAGATGGTAACTATAAAAGTTAGAACATGAAATGGACAACAGGATGGATGATCATGATGCCTTAAAATATTGCAAGAAAGATTTGTATGCTAAGGATTGATGAGAATCAATCCTGCTAGCAAGAATGCACCAAAAATTCTGACTTGTCGATACAATGACTGTGATTTTATTTGTAGCTAATGGTAGACAGTCATTGTTTTAGCAAGTATTACTTTTCTATTTGGACAAAATATATGAAACAATAGGTATACAATTGGGGACCTTCAGTGCAACTGTAGAATTGTTCCAATTGTTCCAATCTTGATAGTTCCATTCAGTATTGCATTTATTATCTTAATTGTATCATCTTAATCACAAATGTCATTTGGTAGTAGCGCACAGACATGGATTTATGTTTTTGCACCATGCAAAAATAAAATTAAAAAATGGATCTAGGTTATGATGAGTTCTTGATGCAAATAGATTTAATCTGTGATTGTGCAGTTCCATGAGGACCCTGATCTAAAATTCCTATTTTTGATTCATACTTTGGCACAAAATTGTAAGGATTGTATTGGCTTATTACACACAGTCAGCTAAACTCTGTAATATAATGATGGTTTTATTTATATTCTGTTTAAACCTCATTTGGGTCTTTGAGATTCTGTGTCTTATATCTTTATTCTTGTGTCTTTCATCATTTGAATCTGTTTAACTGATGGATTCATGTGGACACTATATAAAACAGTGAGGAAATCAAGGGGATTCATGCCTTAAATCAGCACTTCCCAACCTTTTGGGCACCAGGGACTGGTTCCATGGAGGGTGTTTTTCTTGTGGAGGGGGGGGCACAGTTACACATGCGGGCCTTGGATCCCAAGCGTGTGTGGATGGGGCTTAGCTCGCTTTTGCATCCCAGCTCCTGGCTGGCCGCACACCAGTGCCAGACCACAGACCAGGGTTTGGGGACTTCTGCCTTAAATCATTTTGTGTGTCATGGAAAATAAAAATTAGTCAGATAATGATATTAAGCATGTGCTCCATACTGAGAAACACATGCTCTATTTTCAGATCTATTCAATGTAAAATTAATTTCAAGAATCTGACATTTATCAGAAGCACCAGATTAGCTTCCTTCCCTCTCCAGACGAGAGTTACTTTCACGGAAGGTTGAACAGAGTTCCCCGACGCGACTTGGGAAGGATGTCAAGTGCTTCTAAATCCACCAAACTACATCTACTAGAAGAGCAGCACAGGGGAAAGTGAGCGACACCATCCTGGCGCCCTTAGTCTCGCAGGACTCAAGCGCAGCCAGGAATGCGTTGCTGCCAAAAGTTGGGGACTGGCCAAACGCCCTTGGGAAAGGCCCGAGCAGGACGCATTTGGGAAGAAAAATGTGTTTTCGCCACCCGAAGAAGATACTGCTCGGGACGGCTAGAAGACGGCTTCTCACCTTTTTTCCCCCTGGAGGAAACCCTAAGAATGACGTCCACCGCTCGAGGCCGCCCCCGTGCCACCACTCGTCCCGCCCCTTCCCCAGAGGGGGAGGAAAGATGGGAGGAGTGATGTGGTGGGTCGAGCCGGGCGGCGCGATCCGCGAAGTGGCGACCAGAGAGAGCGGCCGCCTCCTTCTCTGCCGCCACCGCCGCCGCACCTGATCGGCTGGGGCTGGTGGACCAGAAGCCGCCTCCTCCTTCCCGCCGGCTCCAGCAGGGCGCCCGGCTCCCCGAATCGCTTGCCCATGGCTTCATCCGGCAGTGGCGTGGAGGAGGTGCGCGTCTCGGTGTTGACCCCGCTCAAGCTGGTGGGGCTGGTATGCATCTTCCTGGCATTGTGTCTGGATCTGGGAGCCGTGCTGAGCCCGGCCTGGGTGACGGCCGATCACCAGTCTTATCTGTCCCTCTGGGAGTCCTGCAACAAACTCGGCAACCCGGAGACCTGGCGCTGCAAAACTACCTTGAACAGCGGTGAGAGAGGCCCCGTTAAGTCCAGACTGCTTTGTGGGGTTGCCCTTTCTTCCCCTCCCGCCGAGCCCAGCGCCCCAACCCCTAGCCTTCTTTCGGACCCCACCCAATGCAGCAGCGCTGCCCCTCCGACGCCTGGCCACGGTCACCTTTCCTGCTGCCGCTGCTCTTAGCCCTCGCCGCCCCACCCCGGCATCTTCTTCGTTTTCTTCTTCTCCTCCCTTCTTCGCTTTTGCCTCTAATCCTTACCTCTTCGCTTGTCTTCCCCCAGGATGACACCCCCCCCACGAGCTCTTGCAATCTCTTTCTTCCCAAAGAGCGGTTCCTCCCCCCTTTTAGCGCACGCCTAAGCCTTCCGCTGCTCAGCTGGGCTTCCATAGCTCCGCTGGCGGTTGTGCCCCTCTGCAAGCTTCCCCTTTGCCCCGCCATTCGGATCCAGCGCTCGGTTGAGAGCCTTGCAAGTTACCGGCGCAGCATCGCCTGTCTGGGAAGCCACTTTAGAATTAGGTCTGACTTTGACACCAACATACCTTTCTTGACATTCTGACTGGAGTCTTGGGATTCGAAGAATTCTTCTCTCATCCCAGATTCTGTATAGTATCTACTTTTTATTCAATGATGCAACTACTTTTTTTTTTGTTTAAGTATTATTAGCCAATCTTATCTTACTTACTAACCAGCTTCCCCAAACTCAATTTTGCATTCTAATCCTCTATCTAGTGCTTCCTTCTGGATTTAGGCTTTCTGTCTGCTTTCTGTTTTTTCAGCAGTTCTCCCATCTTTGTAGCCTCAAGTGAAAGGGAAAAAAAGAATAACCACATTTTCTTTAAATGATGCTTTTGGGAATCATCTGCTTTGATATATTTAATATACCATATATCTAATAACATAGCATACTCTCTTTGACTCAGAAATAAAAATGTTGCAGAGATTTGGAGGCAAAGAATGAATTTTGCAAATCCTTTGTATCAGGTGATCACTTGAGATATTTCATTTGCATATTTAATTATGGAATGACTTTGAATCCTGTCTGATCAAGTGTGCAGGTGGTTCAAACAATATTTGGCTGTTGTTTCAATTCAGGTCAGTATTTCTACCTGAAACAATCCCTACACCAACTGATGGAAAGTTTTGGCATTCAGCTTCCTAAAACTGTAGCCAACATAAAGTCACATTTGATATTTTTTTCTATCCATGTATGACCTCTTCTGTGTCTCATTCCTCAGTATTCTCTCTCTCTCTCTCTCTCTTTGTTGGCTGATTGGTATTTCTCCTACAGTATTTTCTCCAGGGTCATTTCAAAGGGGAAGGTTGATTTGTTCTCCCCTTCAACCAAGTATATGGTTAAAAATTAAAAAATTGTTTTTAATTTTTCACAATATATGACAATTTCCATAATTTTGGGAAATATCCTTAGACCTCATTTTATTTCAAACCACATCATTGTGCAATAAAAATGGGTTTTCTATTGGTCCAAATGTGTATCTTACATTTTGTTCTGGCACAAATTGAAATTCTTTGCATTGTTCTAAAGAACTTTGCTTGGAAGCTTTATTGAAAGTCATTTTCTTTTTGTTTATATCTATCACTACTGCCTGAAACATTTGGTCTGAGGTGTCTTTCTATTGGGTCCTTAAGAATATACATATATTTGAAAGAGGTGTTACCATGTACAGCTACTGGAGAGTAAACTTTGTATGAGAATTTTCTTTTCTTTTCTTTTCTCTCTCTCTCTCTCTCTCTCTTGCCCTAGCCCACCCCAACATTAAAATTTATGTAGGAATGTTAGCCCAGACATCTCCTTAGCAACAGGGTTTCTTTGCCCCATTTCTTTCTCTCCTAAATAATATCCCCTTGATTGCACAAAATCTTTCAGAAGAATTGGTTGCAAATGTGGGGGGTGGCTGAGTTTCAAATCTAGCATTCCTTTTCCATCCCCCATATTCTTTTCTTACCTTTAAATAAATTAGTAAAAACTAAATAGTGATTAATAGCGTGTTAAACATTTCCTAACTGTTTCTGATAATCATCCACCTTTTTAGCTGAGGAGCTGAAGGTGGTTGCTATGGGTGGTAGATACAATTATGGGCTCATTCCTGCATTTTCAAATGATTGATTATTGAAAAGAGTGAGTCTTTGTTGCCCTGTCATTCTGAATGCCTTCCTTCAAAATTTTTCCAGACTCTGACATTCTCTTAAGTTATACTGTAGAATGAGTTTACTTATTTTTGTTTTTAATGTAACCTAGGATTTTCAAGTTATTAGGGATGAATGTTGCAGTAATTGAACAAAACTGTTCTTTTCATTGTATTTTGGCTGAAAGTCAGGCTTTGATTGCTTTCTGCAATCTGCGAATCTGCTGTGTTGACATATCCACATTCATATCCACATATGCTCACCCTTCGGCGACATTAAATCCTGTCTATGTACTGGTAAAGATTCTTATTGTGCTAGGTGAGTAATGGATCAGGTCCATTATGTTTCATTAGGTTAGTCTACATTGATGCTCATTCTTCATTATTACATCTTCTATTTTCTCATTCCTCTCCCCGTAAAACCTATTTTGCATATCAACCTCTTTCCAGGAAGACATTGTAAGTTGTAAAACAATTGGATATGCTGGAAAGGAGCAGAGATTTTTTGTGAAAAGGCTTTTTAACTAAGGCACTAGAGCAAACAATATTGTGAGTGGAGAAACAGAAGGAACCAACCACAAGCACAGGGCACTGCCTTAAAATATTTGCTTTGTTGTCTTTTGAAAAACAGCAGCACAAGGGACATTATCAAGGGTAGGGATACACTGGAGCCTGCTAAAGCATATCAAAGTTTTAATTGAAAAAAAACCCTTTCTTAATTAAACTTCAAGTCCTGATTGTTCACAGAGAGGGCAAAACCATTGTTTTTGAAGCAGCAAATGCCCTTCGAATCTTTAGAGTATTTGAACCAGAAATTGTCATTGTTTGCAGTTCTCTAAGTAATAAACTCTGGTCTTGCAATTGTTTTCATAATGCAGATTGAACATCAACATATTTCTATTAATACAGAGGAAGAAAAAGGTGGTTGTGTATGTGCTTTAGGTGATTTAGGAGAAGCCCAATTATATGTTTTCCTGAGAGTAAGAATGACCTTTAACTGGCACTGGTGGGTAGGAATATTTGATAGATTATTAAAAATACAATCCCATTTCAATATACCATTTAAAACAAGAAAAATACATCAAAAGTTTTAATGAAAATCATGTATCTTTTAATTCAGAACAGTTCCTTGATACCTATGAAGTATAACTGTAAACGAAAATCACTAATTAGGATTTGATGCAACTGAGAACATTAAGATTGGTCACAGGATCTAATCCTATATTGCAATTGAATACCTGTACAAGTATGTTTTCTTTCTTTCAGTATTTAAAATGTACATAATGTAGTCTGGGTAGCATAATTGTACAACACTGTTAAATCCTACAGTGCAGAATCCTACACTCCTAAGTGATGCTTAGTGTCTTATATTATACTTCAGCCATCCAAAGTTTGATGTATCAAGATTAACTACAATGACTAAATGTGGTCTTTCAGAGAAATGATTATTTTGATATAAACACATATAAAAAGTCTATGGTATGCTAAACTGACAGCATAAAATATGCAACATTAAACATTAGCATGATAACTTTGTACAATACATTGTTATTTGGAGGGGTTTCCTGGTGTATTATTATATAATATATATGCAGCATTTAGATTTCCAGAAACAATTTCTTATTTTTTAGAACTTGTACTGTGCAAGCTCATATTACTGAATACGTTAAATGTTGTATTTTTAAAAAATCTTAATTATTTTCAATTAGTTATTGCAGCCAATGATTTCTATAAAACAGTGGAATGTGAAACATTTCAGATTCAACTTTCATGAGTTATTACTATACATGGGTTATACCTGTTGGTGTAAGTTTCTGTAAGTTTCTGTTTGTGTGTGTATTTATGAAAAAGAGATTTAGTCATCTATCTATCTATCTATCTATCTATCTATCTATCTATCTATCTATCTATCTATCTATCTATCTATCTATCTATCTATCTATCTATCTATCTATCTATCTATCTATCTATTACAAAGTAGATATTTATGAATTACTCTGTTTTTTACCATTCGTAGATAGCAGGAATGCTTGTTTGCTATTTGCAAATAGCTCAGTAAGACTGGTAGTTCCTGCTTACTATGAAAGCCTTAAAGAATGTAAATTTAATTTTGTTAAGGCCGAAAAATAGTAGCTAGCTAAAACAAAGTTAATATAAAAAATTACCAAAGCAACTGCCATGTTTATTTTTCATTTGTATAGATTTCTTTTTAAAGAAAGTTTTCATTTAAAGCTTTCTAGAGCATAGCATATATGAGTGTGTGTGTGTGCGTGCGCGCGCGTACATGCACACACACAAATACACAAACACACTTTCACATACACATGCCTAAATCAATCTGTTTGATGATATGAAATACACTGTATGATGGTTTCTTCATTGAAGGCTATGGACTGTAATCTATAATGCTGGTGCAGTGAGAGTTGGTAGATTTTTCTCAGCTTCCCAGTCTAGGGAAAGGAAAGTCACCGGCTCCAGTTTGTCTAGCTAGCTTCTGTATTTAAAGTAGAATTAGGCTTGTGATCTCCCCCTTTTTAGTGCAATAATGAACAGCCAAACTATTGGTTCTTGTTAATGATATAGAAGATAGATAGATAAATATATGATTGATTGATTGATTGATTGATTGATAGATAGATAGATAGATAGATAGATAGATAGATAGATAGATAGATAGATAGATAGATAGATAGATAGATAGATAGATAGATCACCCACATTCAGAATATTAGGTCATTTTTTTACAGAAAGGTAATTGTTCTTTGAAAACATTTTAATTTCTGTACATGTGATCAACTATGCATGAGTGCATAGAAAAATACTCTTACAATTTCAAAGAATCCCATTTTTGTACCATGTGCAAAAATACTATGTAGCATACTCCATAAAAGATAAACTACACATAGCTTTTTGAATTTTTTAATCTCTCACTGCTAGTTGGGTGTAAAAGCACCTGGGAAAAAGATGTTGAGACTCCAGAAAGAGTGCAGAAAAGAGCAACAAAGATGACTAGAGGACTGAAGGCTAAAACATATGAAGAACTGTTGTAGGAATTGGGTATATCTAGTTTAATGAAAAAAAGGAGTAGGGATGACATGATAGCAGTGTTCCAATATCTAAGGGGCTGTCACAGAGAAGAAGGGGTCAACCTATTTTCCAAAGCACCAGAAGGCAGGCAAGAAGCAATGGATGGAGACTAACCAAGGAGAGAACTAACCTAGAATTAAGGAGAATTTCCCTGACAGTTAAACTAATTAACCAGTGGAACGACTTGCCTCCAAAAGTTGTGGATGCTCCAACACTGGAGGTTTTTAAGAAGAGATTGGGCAACCATTTGTCTGAAATGGTACAGGGTTTCCTGCCTGAGCAGGGGGGTTGGACTAGAAGACCTCCAAGGTCCCTTTCAACTCTGTTATTCTATTATGAAGGATCCTGACCTGCAGTTGTGTGATCAGCTAGAAGGAATTACTTGATGAGCTCAAAAAAATGTTCAGAGGGGAAAAAATAGAATAAAAAAGTAATACCAACGGTTGTTATTATTTCTGGTCAAGAAAACTAAGGTTAGAAAACTCTAGAGTCAATGATTACTTGGCTTTTATTGGTAAATTAAGGAATTGATCATCAGTTATTTGTAGCCCTCAATATCATTGTGAAATGTTGTGGAATGCCATGAGCAAATCATCCCTATCATCACCAGGATCATCGTCATCGTCATCATCATCATCATAGCCAATGTGCAAAGTTCATGAGATTTCAGCAAGATCTCTCAAGATTTTGCCCAAGTTTGACAGAGTCTTCCTGTATAAGATTATTATACATGGCTCATCAGATTTACAAAACTGTGGTAATTTTTATTATTATTATTTGGGGGAGCGTTGGTAGATGCTGTAACATTCATGAACACTACTGTATGTTGCCAACTTCTGAAAAGTGGTATAACTGTATTTCTTGATCCAATCAATAAATACAGTTTATACACATAGGCGCTTGATATCTTTCCCTGAGGTATTTTGCACTGAAGATCTTTAACATTAAGTAAGTTTCTCCAGAATGATTTTGAGAGTACGTAAGCAGTGCTTTGCTGGACTGGTCTATCTAGTCTGGTCTATCTAGTCCAGCAATCTGTTCTCACATTGACTACCAACTAGTCCACTTGTCTCCCAGCAGATGGTTTACATAGTTAGTTACAAGGTTAACAGCCATTGACTCCCATGGCATCCATGTACTGGCCCAACCCTTTTCTTGAAGCCAATCAAGCTAGAAGCTAGCACTTCATCTTGTCATAGCAAATTCCAAAGTCAATTTCATTGGGTGACCATTGGCTCTATTATCCTGGAAAGGGGAAAAGAGTTTTTTTCTAGTCCACTTTAGCCACACCATGCATAATTTGGTACACCTCAATCATATAGCTTCTCATACAACTCCTTTCTATATTAAAAAGGCCCACGGTTGATACCTTCATTGAACTGTTGATATTTAATCCAAGATCTCTTCACAAATTTCTCTAATGATTAAGAAGGAAGAACTAATAACCAATTGCAACAATAGTACCTTCTCCAAATTAAGTAGTTGTTTTTCCAGATTCAGTCCCTTAGAATGAACAGCATGGGTCCATCACTGTTCAGTCGCTCTGGGTTCAAAGCTATTCTTCATTTTCCCATTATAAAGAAAATTGCTCTTTCACACCATTGACAAGAAAATTTAAACCTATGTTTATTGTTATTTGTTATATGAAAACAGTTTGGTTACTGTTAATCAACTAAAGCAGTCCAGTTTACAGATTTAAGGGCCTTGATCCAAGTACTCCAATGGGCCTCCAACCATATTATAAGTCTGGAATCTTTAATCATTAATTACCCTAGGGTATAGTATGTGACTCTTCAGGTAAAATGATGCATTCAGTTATAGTTATCTAATAATTTTCTGATAGTGGATTATCTCATCTTACACCACAACTACATGTTCTTTTAGAATAAAAGGATCTTGACAGATATAAAATATTGTGACTCTTGATCTCATTGTCCAATCTTGCTTAGTTTAGAAAGAGATTGGTTAGATTTAAAACAATATGTTCTTAGTTCATATATTCAGCAGAGCTCACTCAAAACCATTTTGTGGTATACTATGTGGGTCTGTTTGGGAGCTGATTCTTCATGAGAATACTTAGGAAATATACTTTGCCCATTCCATTAGTGAGTCTTCATTCTTGCTTGATTTTTCATTTCTCAGTTTCAGAAGCAAGCTTTCCAATGTCTCCAGTCCAAATATGACTTTGGCACAACCTCCTTAGAGAAAAGATAAATAGTTTTCTATGCAACAGTTCTTGAGCGATGCCTTGTTGTATTGTGTGCCCTATTGCAGTAACAGGACAAGGCAGAATGATGGATATGGCACATTTTAAAAGGGTGGAGCTTGCAGTGAGATGCTGCAATGCTACTTTTGTCATTTTAACAAAGGCAACAAGAACCTATGAATGGCTATCATACTGACTTAATGATTAGGCTTCTTATGTACAGTCATGATAGACTAGATGAAGAGATGAGCTTCTTCCTTTTAGATGGAAATGTGGCAAATATTTCAAAAAAGAATTTCCCAATGTTTCACAGTTTCTACCACTACAACATGATTGTCTAGCAATCTTGATAATGTTTTTCTTTGACCCAATTTTCTTTTCCCCCCTTTATTCCTTTCTTACTGTTTTAATACTTTTTATTCTTTCCTAGTTAGGAGCTACTCTTCTTTAATTGTTTCAGAATACATATTTCTTGCACATGCTATATACCAGTGATGGCGAACCTTTTAGAGACCGAGTGCCTAAACTGCAACCCAAAACCCACTTATGTATTGTCGGATGCTGGGTGGGTGTGTCCCATTGGGTGGGCGTGGCTGTGGTGGTAACGGCAGACTGGGTGGGACTAAAAAGTTCAATCAATCAATTCCAACTTTGCGAGATATTTTTTTCCCTGCAAGAAGTTGAAATTGATTGATTGATTGAACCTCTCTTTTTTTGCACACGGCGGTGGAGGCCTAAAGCGAAAAGGTTTTATAAAACTCAGCTGAAGGCCTAGGACTGGGGCAAGGGCGCGCGTGCCCACAGAGAGGGCTCTGCGTGCCACTTGTGACACGTGTGCCATAGGTTCACCACCACGGCTATATACATCTCCCTGGATCATTCGTGTTTGGGCTGTTTTTGATTCAGAAATTATTAAACTAGTCGAAAGCATACTTTTAACAAATAGAGGAATTTTCAGTGAAGTCTATACCACAATAATTTATTTTGTTGCTGCTGTGTAGCAGTTAAAATTTTAATGCTTCCTACACCTTTAAATACTTTTTAATTGGACTTCCAAAGTTTAAACGATGCTTTTAATGCTAGTGATAATATAAGTAGACTAAATATTTTATGAGCTTTATATTTAGAACCAAGTAGATAGCAACCTTGATTCCTTTTTTGTTTATCTTTTGCAAAAAGATGATACAATAGAGTAGAGTAGAGTAGAGTAGAGTAGAGTAGAGTAGAGTAGAGTAGAACAGAACAGAACAGAACAGAACAGAACAGAACAGAACAGAATTCTTTATTAGCCAAGTGAGATTGGACACAAAAGGAATTTGTCTCCGATGCATAAGCTCTCAGTGTACATAGAAACAACAAAGGTGATAGATCATAGATCATAAAGTATAGTTACATTCATTAATCATAAGATACTAATAACAAGTGATAATCATAAGATACCAATAGGAGAAGGTAGTAGAAAAGATGAGAAGATGAGAAGGATAATAGCAGTACAGCCTACTTCATGTGTAAGTAACTTTAGGCCTAAGACACTGCTGTGGGAATTAGGTGTTCAGCAGAATGATGGTGTCAAGAGAGGGAAAAAACTTTATGTCTTGTTGTTTTGGCATGTAATGCCCTATAGTGGTGTCCTGAGGGGAGAAATTGAAACAGTTTACGTTCAAGATTTGAGGGTTCTGTAGATATTTTCTCAGCCCTCTTTCTGCTTCATGCAGTGTACAGATCCTCGGTGGAAGGCAGGCTAGTTGCAATTGTTTTTTCTGAGTCAAGACAGGGGAGGAAACACATAAAGAGACTTGAGAACCAAAATCTTGAATGTACTGTAAATATGATATTGGTACTTCAGAATTCAAAGTTAGCTTAGTTACTCATATGTGACAACAGAAGGCTTGAGAAAGAGAAATGTGGTGAGTGAGAGCAAAACAGACTTGATTCAGATGTTTCATAACCACAACTTTTTGTATACATTTACCTGCACAGTAGTTCTCCACTTATGACCACAATGAACTCAAAATTTCCAATGCCAAGCAAGATAGTTGTTAAGTGAATTTTGCACCATTTTACAATCTTTCTTCCCACAG
>NW_015387642.1:148778-221030 GCF_001527695.2 Protobothrops mucrosquamatus
GTCACTAAATGGATGGTTGCAAGTTGAGGACTTTGCCAACTTCTCCCTAGTTTTTTCTAACTTACAGAAACAAAGGATATCCTTTTGTGGATCTCCTATCTCATAACTTATTTGATCAAAGTCTTGGGATGTAGTAAACAGCCTGAATATGTCAAGTAGAAAACTGCAGGTACTCTAAATCTACGTTCTATTAATGTTAAATGAAGAAGGATATAGATACAAGTAATAAAGGTTAAGAAACTTTACTTATGTGTGGCAAACAGAACTTTAAAAAGACACACAAAAAGAAACTTCAAACCAAAACTAAATTAATCTGTCTTGCTTTTAGCCTGTTCAGATTTACTGATTAAGGTTTCAGATCGAGTGAAAGGCCAACTCAGTTTAGAATAATACTGTGCCAAAAAGGTTTTCTGCCTCTTCCCACCATCCTCATTCAATTTGAAAGAAAAGAAACAGCTCTTTATTTTTTTTGTAAAGAAGAAAATTTTGTGAAATTTGAATCAGTGAAGTATGTTAAATCTCAAAGAAAGAAATTATGGACACCTTATTCTCAAATATATATATATATAAAACATGAAAGTTAAGTTCATTTTAAGTTCTGATATTTCACTAGAATATCAGTTAGGAAAAGATGGTCAATATTTGAACACATGAAGTAGGACACAAGGAGGCTTTGTTTTTTTAGTAAATCAGTATATCTATTTAAAGGCAATATTGTTCAAGGACAGATAATGTACTAATAGATTTGTCTCACTGTAACTCTCCTTTCTTTGTATAACTTTAAGGTTACTTGTTCTTATGAATTGTGGAATAAATGCCCACTAAACAGTCATTAAATTTGGAGCAATTTCCTGTATCCGAACAGGCAATACATAATTTCATGTTGCATTCATTCTTTGTGCGAAGAATTATAGGCTACATAATTTGCTGCAATGCTTTACTTCTCTTGTTAAATTGTTCTGTAAACATGATATATACCAAAACATCATTTTTGTTGCACAAAGATTAGAGTAAATATTTAATGTCAAATATTTTATTGTTTTCAAATGTTGCCACTTGCCTATTATTTAGGTCATTTTTTATGTTTGCCACCCCAGATATGCTTCAGTATCAAATGGTATATGGGTATACAGATAGATTTTCAGATTCTATGCAGTTATTAATTGACTACCTCTGAATATATATATATTCAAGAATATACATCTATATTCAAGAGCAACATGATAACTTCTTCCAATATTCATCATCTTTTTAAGCTCAAACTTGGTTAGCAAGGAGACCTATTAGGCAGATCTTTTTTAATTTTTATTTTTTTATTTTTTATTCCCCATATTGTGTTATATGAAATGTGACTGCTAAAAAGCCAACACTGTATTTTGCTTTAATGCATTGGAATGCATTAAATTGCATTCCAATGCATTAAAGGAATGCATTGTAGGAAATATCATTTTGAAAAATAGAGTAGAACAATTCATGCTTTTAACAAAAAATTCATAATGCATGCTATGCTAAGAAATGTTGAAACTGTGAAAAGATAAGAGACGAACTATTTTAAGTTTCTAAAAGGAAAGAAAGGTCATTACTGAAGCACTGATAAACCAAAGCTTCGAAATAGAAGAAGCACACAACCCTGTTCATTTAGTCAGTCTTACAAAAATGATTCTGGAAATGTAAAGCTTATCAAATAAAGTAAACTTCAAATAAAAGTCACCAAGATGATTAAATATTGAGCAATGTTAATTTGCATGTTACCAAAAATACTCAAAAAAATTATCTCTGAAACACAGTGGTTTACAGTTAAATAAAAAATGCAGAACAATGCATAAACTGAAAATAGTGGGATTTAAAGCAATCATTATGTCTACTTCCTGATTAAGTCTGATCCATATCTTTGAATATTTGAAAATTTGAAAAGGACCACTGTATCTTAATGCCGTATAACCTGCAGTGTCTTCAAGTATTGATTAGGTATAAATCTATTTGAAGTAGTGTTCAAATGTGCCCTAAAAGATTCAGATTATGAATGTATTTCCCAACTTTTGAGGCCTAAATGTGCAAGGAAGATCTACATATTACATCTACAACCAACTGTTCTTCCTCATTTTTTAAAAAAATGTTTAAAACCTTTCCAACATTTCAGCTGTGAAAATGTGAAATTAAATCATCTTTCTAATAAAAGTAGGTGTTCAAGTGAATAACCAAAGATATAGTGTAATATATATTCTTTGGGTGCATCAGAATGAGTAAGTGAAATAAAATCAACAATTGTGAGAATTTATGTATTTGTGCCTTTGAATCAGTTTTTAGGTCCTGTTGGCTACCTGAACAAGTCCCTGCAATTTTCTTGCAAAGTTTTTCAGAAATGATTTGCCATTGCCTCTTTCCAAGAACCAAGTGATTGGCTCAAGGTCACCCAAGTGGGTCAGTATTTAAGATGGAACTAGAATTCACAGTCTCCTGGTTTTTAGCCTGACACCTTAACCACTGTACCAAACTGGCTCTGTATAAACAAGAAAACATTGTGCATGTACTGTAAAATATGTCATATTGGAAAGATTAATGAATCTGATTTTATCAAATGATGTTATATGGAAATCTAAGGGGTTTTGTAAGAGTAAATTTGGAACTTCTAGTGAGTGCCATGTTTATATCATTATAGTCTGTTACTGATAGATAATGCAAAGTGGCATCTTACATCGATTAAAGTGCTTTGTAAAAATTCTACTTAGTCTGATATTCCTAAAAGAGCTAATTTCCTTCTGGAAATGTAAATTGGAAGACTAGGACTCACTAGGCAACCTGGGACCTGTTGGGTCATCTTTTCAGAGATTTTTCTTTTCAGAGATTTTTCCTTACTAGATTCTTAGTGCTTTCAATAAGGCATTGTACATGATACAGAATTAGTTATAAAATAGGCAGATATATAAACATTTTAAATAAATAAACAAACAATGTTTGTTTGTTAGAGCTTCTAATGGAAAAGTTCTTAAAAATTCAGCAAGATATTCAGAGATGTGTCTGCCTTGAAAGTAGCCCATGTCAATCATCAGGAGCTGGCCACAGGAAATGTTTTGTAACATTTTGCATTATGTCATAAATATTTTATGACAATTTTTATGTCATAAATATTTGATAAAATTTGCCAAATTTCAATTCCACAAGAGTCATGGGTTAGTTAGCCTGTAAGTTAGCCCATTTGAGGTACTTTGGTTTAAAAATGGTTGCCCTAGGATCCACTGTTTTGCCCAAACAGAGGTTATAGATACAAGACTTTTAATAGTATATAGATTTTCATGGAGGAAACTGTTGAAAGAAAAGTCTTCATCATGGTTCAGTCCAAGCCGGGAATAAACAACATGGTGACTGCTTTGAAGGTGAGTTTCTGGCTCTTAATTCTGTGGTAATCTCTTTCATTGTAGCAAATTCCTCTTTAATCTTCCTTAGTTCCTCTTCTGATATGTTTTGGTTTGTAAAATAATCAGATGTAATCTGAAAGTCAGTTTGAGAGTTTGGGGTAGAGTTGGCTCTTAATTCTGTAGTAATCCCTTTCATTGTGGCACATATTTCTTCAGTAGCCTCATAAATCTTTTCCAGTATAAGCTTGCAGTTTAAGTGAGAGTAAAATTTCTCCATTTTAAAAGTGATTAAAGAAGATCCTTTCTTTTTTCTTTTTAGTGAAAACTGTAGTTAAGCAATGTCCACCCCCTCAGTTCCCACAGCTGCATCAGCTTATCTTTTCCAGGAATAGTTTGAAGGTCAGGTCCTTCTCTCCAAAGAATAATCCACAGTTACAATATTAACTTTTCACCACTAGATGTCCTCAGTAAATAAAAAATCTTTTCCAGACACCATTTTTTCTCCTTTTTTCTATCTTTTGAAGGAAAAAGTGGAGAAAGAAATAATCTTCCAATATAAAATAATAATACAATTCAAAAAAACATTTTTTTCTGTATCCCAAAATGAATGAAAATAAAATGTAGTCTTTAAAATATTTTGTTCTCAACGCCTTTCTTCCCATGCATACAAAAGGTGCTTTTTCCAGACGGGGAAGTAAGTCCAACCAAGCTTTTACAGGCAATAAAAAAAACCAAAGAGGGCAAAGAGAGGGGCAAAGAATGTCTCACCCGGATCCTCCACGGTGGGTCTGATACGCTTAGGTGTAATTGTGACTTCGGCTGGTGCAGCAGGGTAATCGGCCATCTTGCAGAAGCTGCTCTCTTAAGACAGGGAAGTGATCAAAAACTTTTTACAAGCAAATAGCCAGGACAGAGAGAGGGAGGAAAGGTCTCACCCGGATTCTTTATGCTTAGATGATTTTCTGACTTCAGCTGGCGCAGCAAAGTGATCGGCCATTTTACTGGCCGATCTTCTTCTCCGTCAGCCCTATGGAGTTAGCTCGGACTGTAGGGGGAGCCGCCATTCCACCACAGCCGAGCAAAAGCCTCCTTGACGGTAGTTGCCCCTCCAGGGTGATTTAAGACCCACATAAGGGTCTACCAGCGGAGGGAAAACAGCCGACAAAGAGAGAGATCTCTTTGTATGGCTGAATGTGCCGCGATCCGGAAGCGGAAGTCGACTCCAGTCTTTCTGACAAGATTATCACATCTGCATTTTTGCAGAATTGGTTTCTATTTGAGACAGAGAGATTTGGGGGAGGAGTTGGTTTCTGCCTTTAAAATCCTTTAGGGAAATATATTCTGCCTTTTAAATAATTCCAAAAATATTTCTTTCTCTGGGGGGGGGCTGACTTCCCACAAAACATAGACTACTCTAGAAACCAGCTTCATCTTGAATATTCTTTATAGTTCAATAAAAAACAAAAGAGGCAATTCTGATTATAGCCTTATAGCTGTATGATCATATTGGCATGAACTTTTCATTTGGCATGAACCTTTCATTATCCTTTGGCAACAGAAATATAATGCTTTGGACTTAATTTAAAGCAACTTTTTAAATATGGTTATTCTTTGATTAAACCATTGCAAATCAAGTTCTGAAGCTCCATTATATATCTGTTTAAGATATGTTGACAGATGACTGTAGATAATCACACCATAAAGTCTAGAAGCCTTTTAGGAGAGAGCAAAAAACTGACAAAGTATTCTTAAAATTAGGAACACAATTGCTTTGAAAGCTTCTGATTAACTTTATTACACTTGCAAATCTCGACAAATAAAAAGTCAATGCTGCTCCTTTGCATAATCACAAAAATGCTGAGGGCAAACACAAAAATATTTTCAAAAATGTGCTATCATTTCATCTTAGATCTAGAAATTTTATATCTCTGTCCATGCATTTCAGTTAAAATAATTAGCCATACCTTTTCCTAGCATATTCTTCACCATTTCTACTTTGTACTCAATTTCCTGTGCCTGCTGCCTTATTTTATTTATATATCTAAATATTTAGTACTTCAGAGTTGCCTAATATCTTGTTCACTTTCTAAAAGAAATAAAGAAAATAAAACAGTAAAATGGCATTTATGTGGTATTATAACATATTAACTGCCTCTTATTCTATGAATTTCATTGAGGTGTAATATAAATATTGAACTGAACTTTTAATTGTTTAATTGTTCATCTCATTTTTTAAAAATAACCACTCCATAAACAATTGAAATACAGAAAAACTATCAAAATGACAAAAGTCAATAAAATGGCTCCCAAATCTACATTTTTATCTAAAATAGCTTTTATAACATGTATAAATGTAGAATCTACTTACAGGTCAGTAGAAAACCTGGCAGATGATTTATTAACTGCTATGGTTTTTTTTAAAAAGAAGAACAATGTGCAGCTAATTTAAATAAAGGAATTTGATTCAGACCAGTGTTTTTCAAATTTGGCAACTTTAACATATATGGATTTCAACTCCCAGAATTCCCAAGCTAGCGGTTCTGAAAGTTGAAGTCCATACATCTTAAAGTCGCCTAGTTTGAAAAACACTGATTTAGACTGAACTATGCTAGTCATCTCTCTTTTGCAGAATCAATCCAGCTATATTCATCCAATTAAGATATAAAAACTATTAACATATGAAAAGAAAAAGCATTTCACAGAAGAGGTCATTTGTTTTTCACCTTAGAAAAGAAAACCTATCTGCAAGAGAGGCCCAGCAGTTCAGACTTTCTCTCTTGAATATTCACATTTAGCAAGGTCATACTGGACAGCTTAGATTTTGTGGGGGAAGAAGCACTGAGATCAGCCTATAAATCTTGAACTTCTATGGGTGATTAATGCATGATGTTATTGTTGTTGCTATCATCTATACATTAGAAGTGACTCTTTTGAATTGGGCCTTTAGAGTCACACAGAACATTAACTTGTACATTTGGGCTGGGAAAATTTGATCCAGGACAGAATGGGCATCTTAATTTTAGGTGAAGAAATGATGTCAAAGGGAACCTTTAAAAAACTGAAACTTCCTATGTTATCACTTGGAAAGATTTTCAGAGGCAAAATACTGTAGCTGCCTTGATCCCTTCTTTGCCCCTAAAAATACTAAAGGGCACTCCTTATAACTCAGAATACCCTATTCCTTCTCTCACTTTGTAGGAGATCATATTGTGAGAGCCCAATCCTGAGTACATAGGTCATAGCATGTTCCTCAGGATCAGTTACCCACATTTCACTTTGAAACAGTTTATGTCTGTAGCTTTCCTTAATATGATAACATTTTTACTTACCGTACTTAGATCTTCAGATTGTAAATTATTTCAAGAAGTTTCAATTGCTCTTGAATTGTCATTTCATAGTAAGAATTTTATATTGCATTTAGTGAAGTGAGCTAGCAATGTTTATTTTCTAAGAGTTTCAATTAAAAACCTGTTCAGACATTCCCTTTGCATCTTCAATCCAATACAGACATGGTGAGCAGTCAATTCCTTCTTCTAATCATACTAGTGATATACGCTAATTGAAATGATAGTCTCCTTGGTTAGAACATAGTTATTTGCTGCAGGAAGCTATAGAAAGAACATTGGTAGTAGACCAATGCCAACTAATGTTGAAGTGTTTGCATTTTCTGGAGGATTGTACAATACTGTGTTGTAAGCAGAGATATTTTGTAATATCAATTATCAGGACAACTAAGACTTGAGGAAATCATTCTGTGCCTCTGCATTAACTTGACTAGATAAAGAGAATGCCTGACAGAGACTTGCTACTAACTCAGACCACTTGAGACTCACAATCTGATAGTGGGTACTAGACAGAGAAATGCATAGTTTTGTGACTAGTATTGGGGGAACCTTTCACTAAATTATTAAGTGTGAAAAAAGGAGGGATAGAAATTTTAAAAATCTCATTAATTTGTGTCTTAAGGGATGTTTGACCCAGCTTTAATTTGGCTATTTATTAATAACATATTTCAAAATTTATATAACAATTCTAGAACAAATAATTTATTTACCTATATTTTATTGTATTTTAAAAGCTCGACTACCAGCTGTTCTGATGTTCTGCTGGCAAAAAACAAACAAATAAACAAAACAAAATGCTTTTTTTCTGGAAGATTTTTGCATTATCTTCCTACTCCATTTTAGGAATACAAAAAAGAAAAGAAAAGTAACCATGGAAAGACGTTCATAAAATTATTTATTTGCATGAATGGTCAATGCATAATGATTTGTTGTCATCTGGAACAATTGCAGGTTATTTATATAGGAGCTAATTCATTTGTGGAATTCATTAGCACAAGTTCTGACTGTGGCCCATAAATTGAATAGCTTTGAAAGGAAAAAGAATAGATCTATAAAAGACTAAGTCTTGAAGACTTCGCCTTACCTCTGCATTGGATATATGTCTCCAAATACAGGAGAATCAGTGGAAAAAAAAATATGTTTCCAACTTTTGCTGGTGAGCACCACAGAGTCATCTGGTAAGCCACTGTAAGAAACAAAATTCCAAGTTTTGATCAGAACCAACAAGGCTTCTGTTACATATTATGTCTTAGTTGTGGTGATCTTTGGGGAGTTCTATAACTCTCTGAGTAATTCATTTTGAACAAACATTCCTGTAAAATTATTTTAAAATACATTAAATTAGCACCACAAAAATTATTAACATTAAAAAAGTCAACAATTGACCACTGGCATGAAGTTTTATGCACATATATGGCAGAGATGATGTTTTTATTCTTGTTAAATTTCATCAGAGTGTAGAGTCTCACAACTACAAAATGGAGGTCTCTAATTTTAATCCTCAACAGTCAAAACACTGGCTGTTAAAATCTCAGGTCAAAATTATTTGGCTATTATCAGATTTTATGCCATCAGCTATAAATCTTAGCGCTCTATTACCTTTGCTTCTGTTTTTTTATGTAATATATATAACTGTCTGATTGGATAGTGTGCAAAACAGTTTTAAAAACTGGTAATTACATTTAATTTAAATAAAACAAACTGGCCCAGGCCTGGAACTGTGATAAAAGTTTTGAAGTCAAAATGTTTATTTTTTTAAATAGTAATTTGATTATAGATTACAATAACATCAGTAAAAAATAATACAGTACAAACTATAAAAAAGAAAAAATGGAAGGGCTAGAAATAAATAATATAGTAAAGAAAAAGAAAAGAAATATATGAAGTAGTTCCCACTTCCCACATTCATCATAACAAGTATGTCTAGTTTAACGAAGAGAAGGACGAGGGGGGACATGATAGCAGTGTTCCAATATCTTAGGGGCTGCCACAAAGAAGAGGGAGTCAGGCTATTCTGCAAAGCGCCTGAAGGCAGGACAAGAAGCAACGGGTGGAAACTAACCAAAGAGAGAAGCAACCTAGAACTAAGGAGAAACTTCCTGACAGTTAGAACAATNGGCCGTAAAGATGTGTAGCATTAGATAGAGTGTTCCTTTATCATGTTTTTGTATAGTAATACCAAGAAGGAAGAGTTCTGGTTTTAGTTCTACCTCTGTTGTTAATATTTCTTCTAACCATTTTTGAACCTTGTTCCAAAAAACACGGGCTTTCGGGCACTCCCACCACATATGATAATATGTCCCTCTTGCCAAATTAACACTGGAAGTTTTTAAGAAGAAACTGGACAGCCATTTGTCCAAAATGGTATAGGGTTTCCTGCCTGAGCAGGAGGTTGGACTAGATGACCTCCGAGATCCCTTCCAACTTTATTATTATTATTATTATTATTATTATTATTATTATTATTATTATTATTATTATAGTATAAACTATTTTACCACTTTCTCTTAAAATACATCAAGTGATCACTTCTTCCCAGATTCCATTTCTTATAGAGTCTATAGGTTATTGTTTAAAAATGTACTTCAGTATATCCAACTTTAAAATATTTTGCTTCATTCTGTAGTTGTGAGTTGGGTTTGAGTCTTCAGCTTCCCTAGATCCTTGTAGTGTCCAATTTTAAAGTCTTGCACAGTTTTTTAAAAAATTCAAAACAAATGCATAATCCCATAGGTAGCACTTGTTATGGTTAGTTCCAAAATCTTATTTCAAATTTACCTGGACCTTAGTCCATTTGTAACTTTTTAAAATCAAAATTTCAATTGCCCTTTTGCTGTTTATTTTTTCAAAACTTATATTTAAAACTTCTTTCACTAAGGACTAAAGGAAACTCACCTGGTGCATAAAACATGTTGATCCAAAGGCTCTTAATAAGTGAGAAGCAGTTAACAAGTAATTTCTGAAAGAATTAAAAAAGGAAATACTATACAAAATTAGGATCCTTTTAAAGATGCTGAATACAGTTTGAGCAAGATCGGTATTTGTTTGTCTACCAGACCTTTAAACCTGCCAGACACTGTTATCTTGCAATCTGCTTCTGAGGAGCAGCCATCTGGAGCACTTATGAACAATCTCAAGTCCTCTACTTATCTGGAGAGGAATTATCGAAAACCCAGTCTATCCACTGGCTCTTTATTTTGCTGTGGTTCTTGGCTCCATTTTTTGCAGAGCCATCTTCAGTCTGCCATTTCTTCCCTGGATGTCTTAATTTTGAATAATTCTAGATCTCACTAACATTAGAAAAAGTATTTTCAACTATAAAAAGGCAGTTAGTGGGCTCTATTTGCCATTGGAACATGTCTGGTAAAGTTAGAATATGAAATAAAATTTGGATGAAACGTTTAAATTTCAAGACATTTTATACATATTTAAAATAGTATTTCCTTTTTTTTAAGGAAATGAGATTATAAATGTTCAGAGGTACATGTAGATTAAATTAAAAAAATAGTTTATCAGTCTGAGATATTGTTAAAATCTAATTGATTATATGCCATCAACACATTTTTTACTATCAGCAGTCACATATTCTCCATGATGTCAAAATTTACCAGTCCTCAGAAAATTATTTTGCTGAAGCTTGTTTTTTATTTGGAAGAATATTCCTAGTGATCTCCATAGGAACTTACTATCCAGAGCTAAGGGAAAGCTGGAGGAATGTTTTCTTTCAAGAGTACAATAATAACCTCCATCTATAATATACCTAGTAATTATCAGTCTTTGCTTTATTTCCATTGTTAAATCTTTTTTTTTCAAAAGAAAAAAAACTCAGATTGTTATTATATGTCGATCCAAGTTTTTCTATAGAAATTGAAATCCCCAGCTGAACAATGCCTATAATACAAACAGCCAAAATGGCCCAAAATAGTGGGTAAAAGTGTTGAGTTTTTCTGAATTCTTCAATAGCCAACAAATTACAAAAAGTGGGAAATGGGAAAATAAGGAAATTCATAACAAGTCCAGATGTTTCCTGAGGTCTGCAGTGCAAAATCAGTCTCAAAATGAAGATTACAGAATAAATGTATTTGATAACATGTATTAATGTTAATTTTCATCTAGCTCAGTGGTTCTCAACCTGTGGGACGGGATCCAATTTGGGGTTGATCGACCATTTCATGGGGGTCGCCAAGCAAGGCTGTCCGCCATTTTTTTTGTCCATTTTTTCCCCTTTTCCGGTGGGTGCCTTACCTCCCTTGGGCTGGGCCAGCTGGTGGTCAGCCTGCTCTGTCTCTGCCGCTTGCCAGCTACGCCTCGGCTGGCGCAGGGGGCGGAACCACGCATGCACGGCGCTCCCGGGCAGGGAAAGCCCTCGACTTACGACCGGTTGGGTAGTCCTCGACTTACGACCGGTTTAGTCCTCGACTTACGACCGGTTTAGTCCTAGACTTACGACCGGTTTAGTCCTCGACTTATGACCGGTTGGGGTCGCGGCATTAAAAAGGTTGAGAACCACTGATAGCTGTCAGGGAGAAAAGAGCCTGGTTTACTTCCACAACTCAGAAAATACAAAAGCTAGTAGTTCTTATTTTGTGCTTTGTCCACAGGGATGTAAGAGCAGAAATAAACATTTGAAGTCTGTATATTAGCAAAGCTGAGAGAAATTTATATGGGTAAACCAAACTGCATACTGGTTGCAGGGCTTGCAAACTCAAATTACTTTGCCCTGGGTTGTTGAAAACCTATTTCTTTGGAGACACCATTTTCTCTTTAAGAGCTCAGGGTGGGGAGTTGCATTGGTTAGGGCCGGCCAACATGGAATTGGTTATTTTGCAGAATTCATATATTTTCATTTCATAAAATAAGATGTGATAGTATGTTTTTCCTATAGAATATAGGTCAAATACACAAATGTCAGTCTCTAAATGAAAAGCTTATAAACTCTGTAAAGAGTATGTTTAGAGTTCTGCTGTCACATAATAAAGAAGTTTATTTATGTCATACTTTTTATTATCTATTTCTATTCCAATGAAGATCTCTTTATTTGAGTTAGTCTGAACTAAACTCCCACCTTTTTCCTTTTTCTTTATAGATTGGCAGATTGCTACCCTTTCTATGCTGTTGGGTGGTGCTGCCATAATTCTTATAGCTTTCTTGGTTGGACTAATTTCTATCTGCGTGGGATCACGGAGGAGGTTCTACAGGCCCGTCGCTGTCATGCTGTTTGCAGCAGGTAAGTTAACTGCTGTTCTGAAATATGTACAACATTAGATAGCTGCTACTTTCTCAAGAATAGAGATAAAACATCTCTGATAATCCAAAAATAATTCTTTCATTTCAGATTGTTCAGCTTTTGTTTACATGGCCAAGAAATCCCAAGATTTTCCTTCCAGGCCAACTCTTTCTATGATTTAAAATTTGAAGAGCATTCTTTATCGAAGGGCAAAATCCCGGTGGCAACTAAATGAAAGAGGGATTCGGTATCTATTTTTTTAGCCTAGGTGTCATCCCTCCAATCTAAGCATTAGAAGAAATAAAGCACATATTGTCACTTGATAATAGTAGTATCTTATCTCGTCCGGCATTGCTTGCTTGACATTTTTAAAACACATTGTAGGTGATTATAATAGATGCCAATCCAGGTCTTTGTAAAAACTTAAGGGACTTTATCTTTCAATGTACAGTGTCAGTGTTCTTTAGGATTAGTTTTGGAAATCATTCATATAAAAAATAAATAGGATTAAACTCAAATGTGTTTATATTTTTTATGCTCCACAGAAAGCCTTACTTTCATTGTGTCAGCTTTGCCTTTTGTTATTTATTTTAATAGCCTTCATAGTATATAAATCCCTTATTTTTCAAAGGAAAGGGATTATATGAAGAAATTAGTTTTTAAGGCTCATATGAAAACTCAGGGATGTTCTCTAGTGGAATATACTGTATAACAAAATCATCATTTGGTATGGATTTGAATATTCATCAAGTTAGCTAATAATAGAGTTTTCCCTTCCTTCTTGCTAAGTTTTCCAGCTGCAGCTTCCTTTCTGTCAATTACGTTTTTGCTGGAACTGAAATAGTAAGCTTATCTGATATATCATAACAGAGAGAATGACAACTATCTAGTCTGCTAGATGGATTTTTAAAAATCGATTTAAAAACATGTAGAATCCAGGTTCTTAGTAGTTCAAGGATGAATATAATTATAAGGAAAAGAATCCTACTGCCCTCTTCTGTTTCCATTATTTTAGTTAAACCATTTAAGAAAGAAAGGAATACATGTAGGTGTCATTATAGTGAAGCTGTATCTTTCTAATTTTCAAAACTATTTGCAAGGATTGTTTTGATCTTCGTTCCATTCACTGGCAGAAAACAGGAAGAATTGTTTACTGAAAACGTATTTTATTTTAATTGTTTTACTTAAACATTTATAGTTCTTCAGCTGCTTTCATTCAAGCCTTTTCACCTCATGTGCTTTGAAAAAAGCTTCAGTTATCTGACAGAAAAAGAAAGATGAGAAGGATTATATTAGAGGAAAAAGTATCTTAAGTAGACTTCTCTTAAGCATTTGATTGATAACACAAATAATTCTAAACATTCAACAATTATAAAACTTGTAATAAACAATGCTGCAGAAGCTAGAAAAGAAAATAAGCCATTTAGTTTTCACATATTTGTTAAGAGTGAAAAGAGTGTGTGAGAGAGAAATTGGTTCAGTGATGACAAAAATATATCAGAATAGAAGTTAGTTTGCTATTTTCTCTTGGTTTAGAAGTTCTGTAGAAATAAATGAGTCTGCCATTAACAATAGAAATTTGTCAACAATAAAAAAAATGCTTCAGTGCCTTGAGATGATTCTGCTAATAAACAAGAATGGATTTTTTTCAAAATGTTTATTCAAATGTCTAAATTTGCATTTACCATCAAAATGTTAGTATAAACTTAAAAGTTAATCCCTCCAATAAACTAACTTTCATTACATGAAGGCTGCATTTTATAATCAAGAGAGTAAAACAGTTTTTCATGAAAAAAAACCCTGTCTAGAAAAAATATATATATACATTTGTGTATTGCGATGTTTTAAAAAAATTAACTTTGACTCACTAATGCTGTGAAGGAAATGAAATGAATTACAGATATAGAATTAAAGAACTTGAAAGGTCATTAACTCCCTATTCAGTGCAGGGATCAAAATTAAATCATCCTCAAGAGATTGTTGTTCAGCCTTTGACCATATTCACTCAACAAAGAGAAACTCACATTTCCTTGATAAATGAATTAACTGTCCAAATGCTGTTTCCACCAGGAAGTTTTTCCTAATATTTATTTCTATTCTATGTTTCTATTACTTAATAATAATTTTTGTATCATGCATTGTGGGATGATAAAGAGAAGAACTTCCTGCATCTTCCTGCACCACCTCCTCCCCTTCTTCTTCCCCCCTCCTCCTCCTGTATATATGATTACACCAGTGGTGGGATTCAAATATGTGAACAATCGGTTCTCTGTGTGGATGCCGCTTCCGGAAGTCCATTCTGGGCCTGGGCAACAAAAAATTAGCTACCGGTTCTGCCGAAGTGGTGTGAACCGGCTGAATCCCACCACTGGATTACACCCAAAATTACATTTGCTTTTTTAGCAGCCACATCACATTCCTGTAATAAGCTTTTATTCTAGTATCTTTTCACATTTACATTTTATTTCTTTTTCATAAGTGTATTTGTCTGCATTCCTTTATCTTTTCAAATCTAATCAATATCATTTTGGATTTTGTTTTACTTGTATATGAAATGTGACAATATTTAAATATTTATTTAATTTAAATCATAATGATAATTCCACAGCACCTCACTCAATACACATTTGCTAAGACATTGAGGGATACTCTTCAAGTTCAATTTTTTGTTTAATGAACCTGCCATCTAGTCCATATTTAACTAGCTTGCTAATTAGAATTTCATGGGCCTTTTTATCACTTTCCCAATGTCAAGATGTACATGCATTGTGATTTTTTTCTACAATCTTTCAAGATATTGATAATCATAATTAGTGGTTTCTATTTCGCCAAATTCTTTCTGCCATATCTTTCAAAGATAGGAATAAAATGTGTCCTCTTCAAACCATTTGATACTTTACCTATTCTTCATGATTTCTCACAGTGAATGGACCGAAGTTTGGATAGACCATCAGCAAGTTCTTCAGTTCTTTTTTCTTAATTGGATGGTTGCTAATTTAACCCCTTTTGACAGGAATACAGGTATTAATTGTCAGCGTATATAGAAAATTAATAGACTAACCAAGAGTATAATGGATTAATGCAGAGGTATGACTAAACACATATTATGAATGATCAGTTTCACTTAGTCAAATTTAGTCAAAATGGATATTTAAAAAAACATAAACATCTACACATTTATTAATCTTCTGAACAAATTTGTTTAAAATTGTTTAGGTTATAAACAGTATTCCATATTTTAATTAAAGAATTCAAATTAAAATAATGGAAGTTATGTGCTTTTGTATATATATGTAGCTCCCCAAAGTTTTATACACAATTTAATTATATACACAGTTCCATAGGAATTATATTTAACTACTAGTTAATATAACAAATCATATGTGATAAATAAGCTTCCCTTGATTATATTACTTCATTAACTTCTCCTCTGTTATAATCTGTTTATAGAAATCATTAATTTTGCCACCTGTGTTCTTGGCAATTCTCATAAAAGTCTGAACAATATAAACAGAAAAAGAATAATGGAAGGGGAACAGGGATTGCTCTTTAGAATCCTCACATGTGTTATTTTGTTCTAATAACGTATGATTTATATATGCTGCTGACTATTTGGATTGATGTATTCTTTGTGGATTAAATATAACTCATTGTGGTAATGTAATTTCAATGTTACTGAGTATTGGCTAAGCAAATTTAGATTGTGTATCACTTTAAAATGAAACACACATTCCCAAAGGATTCCTATGCAATGTTTTTTTTAAATAATATGGGCTGCTTGTGGGGATTTTTTTTAAAGATTTTCTTTTATTCTACCTTTATTATTTTTATAAATAACTCAAAGGAGCAAACATAGCTAATACTCCTTCTTTCTCCTATTTTCCCCACAACAAACCTTTGAGGTGGATTGGGCTGAGAGAGTGGCTGGTTCAAAGTTACCCAGCTGGTTTTCATGCCTAGGTCTGGGCTGGAACTTACCGCCTCCTGGTTTCTAGTCTGGCCCTAAAACCTAGACCATTTGAGTCATTTCTCAGACACTCTCTGAAAAGTTTCGTTTATAAAGAAGAAGCAAATGTTTATAAAATACTGTAACAAGTTACATTTCCTGAAATGTGTCAGTTTAAATGGCAGATGAAACAATAAATAATAGACTATTTCTTTCATAAAAATTCAACAGCTATGGATTGTTAGGGGGAATGTAAGGCTTTTGGTCCTTACAGTTATCGGATCCAGTTTGAAGATTTTTTCATTGCCATATTGAAATGATTTGTGTTTTAATCTCTGTGTGTCTTGCTTCTCTGTCTCTCTGTCTTACACTTCTGTAGTGTACCTGCTATGTAGTATTTTTATGGTAGGGCAAAAATCTTCTGTTCCTTTTATTGTATGTATTTTTATGTTTCTTTCTACGTTTGGAAGATTACTGAGATTCATATTTTTTCCTAGGATTATAGGTATCAGTTTACATATGATATGATGTAGAAGATGGATATATTTCTTCTTTGAATAACAAATCTTCTGGTCATTGAAGCCCACAAATCTGCTTTTTACCTGAGCCAGGGGTGTATTACTTTATGGTACCATATCAGTTTCTTTGGTTACCTGAGATGAAAATATACTGTAGCAACAGCCAATGCTGGAGATTTTATAAGCAATTTAATGCCAGACAAGTAGTAGAAATTTCCCTCTTGCTGTTTATGTACAAATATGCCCTAAATATTTGTCCTAAATGCAAGTCCTAAAGATGCTTACAAGACAGAGAGGGTGAATTGACATCCCCTTTTGGAATAATCAGTGAAAATGCAGAGGTAAAAGTATTTTAGCAAATAAGAATTTTAGATTGATCATTAGTCTGCATTATTATTAGTATTATTAGCATTAATTGAGAAAATAAGTTACTATCTTTTATTTGTTAGTGAAAACAGAATAAGTAGCATATACAAGAATAAAGCTGCAGACCCTATGATTCATTAGGATTTTTTTAATATTTAGGATTTTCAAATTAT
Source organism: Protobothrops mucrosquamatus (assembly GCF_001527695.2). Taxonomy (NCBI): domain Eukaryota; kingdom Metazoa; phylum Chordata; class Lepidosauria; order Squamata; family Viperidae; genus Protobothrops; species Protobothrops mucrosquamatus. The sequence goes on from NW_015387642.1 coordinate 165,709, forward strand.
GTATTGCCCTAGTCCTCAGTACTCTTCAATAATCAGAGTTGTGCATTTTTGTATTGAGCAGGCATAACTTCTAATGCTATATGGATTTTTATATAGCTCTACCACATGGGTGTCAAACTCATGATGTCACATGATGTGTTGCGACATATCATGACTTTTTCCCCATTGTCGGCAATGGGGTGGGTGCAGTTTTGGTGTGACGTATCTGACCCACGAGCCAGAAGTTGATACCCCTGCTACCACATATCAGAATTTTTTATATTCAACTTTCTCTAAAGCGCATTCCTCTTTGCCTCTAATCTTTTTCAAATATAACTGATTTCATACATAGACATTACAAATATCTGTAGTTTTATAAAGTTCAACTAACAATGGCATATGGTAATATATTTCATTGCTGTTGATAAAACAGCTTTGCTGACCTTGTAGAAAGAAAATTCCTAATTCAGAACATTAAAATACATGATTTCTAATCCAATCCAGGGAGGGTCATATGTTAATTTTTAAATAAGAAGTAGGTAACATTCAGAAAGTTATATTAAAATACATCCTGAAGATTTTGTGTTGAATTTGTACTAGATAATTGAGACAAATTGTATCTGACTCCCTTTTCCTCTCCTCTTTTTTTTTCCCAGTGGTTCTTCAGGTCTGCAGTCTTGTCCTTTACCCAATCAAGTTCATTGAGACTGTCAACTTAAGAATATACCATGAGTTCAACTGGGGCTATGGCCTGGCTTGGGGTGCAACTATATTTTCATTTGGGGGTGCCATACTTTATTGTCTGAACCCTAAGAACTATGAAGACTACTATTAAAGGAAACTTCTTCTTTTGTAAGGAAAGGAATAAAACAAGGATTGTCCTGTCTTTTATAAGTGTTTTTAGTACTTTTGTAGAGTGTCAAGCTGTCTACTCTATTGATTTATTAGCCATTACTTTTTGGCTATAACTACTGCAAATAGCTTTTTAACATCTCTTAAAAAAACCTGATAAATTACATCTGCTACATCTGTAGTGAAATGAAAAAAAAGTGGCAGCTACAGTAAGGAAGGTAATGGATATGAGAAAAAGCAGCTGTATTTGTTATAGTCTACTAGCACAAAAATTGTGCAATTGCCTCTTTATATCATACATGATGATATATGCTGAAATATGCTGAAGCTTACCAACTTAGGCTCCTGTCTTTTATTGGTCCTGGGACTCTTACACAAAATAAATGACTGGATCTGAGAGAAGACAAGACAACTCATAAGAACATGATTCAGCAGTTCTCAAACAAGATGAGTTTGTACATTTTCCAGCCAGCTGTGGTATGTCAACAAGTCAAACTTAGAACATATTCTTCAAATTATGTGGTTGGACATTCAGTCTCAGCTGTAGCCAGGTTCTAGAAATAAGGTGGAGAATGACACAAATCTATTGAAAAATTTTAAAGGTGGGGGGAGTGGGGAAAATATGCATGAGCTACTTTTATCTTGATGCCATTTCATTTCTAAGCACCACAGTAAAGTTTTCATGAGCAGTGTTTGAAAATGCTTTATAGAAGGCCATTATTGATATCTCTGTAATTATAGAACTATGGAGATAGAACCTGAGATCCTAAGCCAGGGGTCTTCAATCTTGGCCCTTTTATGACTTATGGACTTCAACTCCCAGAATTCCTCAGCCAGGCATGCTGGCTGAGGAATTCTGGGAGTTGAAGTCCACAAGTCTTAAAGTTGCCAAGTTTGAAGACTCCTGTCCTAAGCTAATGGTAGAATGCAGGCACAGAAGCTCTTAAATATCTGTGAGTTTATAAGAGTTTTCTGTAACTATTGGTTAGGCTTAAAATAATTAAAATTAATATTGCTAGACAACCATTTGAAGTGTCGGCAAATAAGTGCTTGAAATGGGATGAGGTATCTTCATCATCATTGTCATCACAATAAATCATGGATTATTATGTGGCAAATGAGACACAATGGATTTCAGGTATGCATGGTACCAGGTTCCCATGTTTTCCTCTGGCATGATGATTATATAAGGGGAGATACATGGATATTTTTTTTCCTAAGACTAATTGCAGCTTCCTATTTTAACTAAACTTGATAAACTGTGATAAATTTTAACAATTAGCCAATTTAAAACTATGGATTCTGAAACTAGCTTTTGCAAACAAGTCTTAGTTAATATTAACTACATTTTTCAACAGTAAACATTTAATTTAGAGAAGTGTGACATTACTTTGGCTTTAAGTAAAAGGTTCTAATATATTTCTCTGAGCAACACTGTAGGAAGTTTGAGATGTCTGTAAGAATCTAAGACTCTCACATAGCTAAGCTCTTAAGATGATAAATAATAGTTTGCCACAACATCTAATGCTGTTTGCCATAAATATAATTATTTTGAAGATAAAAACAAACATTTTTAAATGGAAACATCTATAAAAATCAAGGCAATATTAATATAAATATATGTATACTTTTTTGAGAGCAGTTGTTAATCCAACAAGATATTGTCATCCTTTAATGATACATTTTGTAACACATATGACCAGGGCTGTAAAGCCATACCGATAAATATATTTCATTAAGGAGTGGTGGAAAATATTACTATTAAACTCACTTGAAGTAAAATTAAAAAAAAAAGAATTATAACAGTTTAGACATTCTAATTAAAAAAGTGCTAATGTGACAAATCACTCTTTGGATACATATGATTTTTTTTAAAAAAAAAAAAAGAAAAGAAATGAAGCAACTATATTTTTTCCATAGGGACTACCAGGGATATAATATGAAAATTATAAATTATTGTAACAATTAATATACAAATTATACTTTTTTCCTCCAGATATAAAGGACTAGATGAGAGTTCTTTGCAATTATCATTGCTTACTTAATTTATTTCCTGTTCAGATTGTTCAATATAAAGACATATATATATATATTGTGACCAAAGTTAATTTGGGATGGGAAATTGAAATTGATTTACCCAGGATAACATTTATTTTTGTTTAGAAATGTCTTATTTGGATATTTTTCAATTCTGAGAATATTTTTATACAATGTATACGGTCTAATACAAATTATAAAACAATTATTTTTGTTATATGTAAATTAGAATGTACCCTACTCTGGCTCTCCTTTAAAACGTAATACTTAAAACAATGGAAATGCTGCTCTGTGTTATTGCTCTGTAATGCAGAATTTCTTAATTTGAAAACCTCAAAGTAATAGACAATTATTGCAAATGACAGAAAGAAAAATGGAGTGTCCTACAAAACATAAATCTATTAATAAATATGTTTAAATGTATAATTATTAACAAACACTTGTGTTTTTTAAAATAAGATCTGGATTATGATTTTTGCCCTAGACTAGAACTCTTTTATGCCTTACACTTTCTGGGCAATCTCCACTCATCCACCCTATATTACTGAAGCTTTAAAAAGTATTGCTTTATATCCAGGTAGAAGGAAGTAACAGCCTGCATATTCAGGAGCAGGAACTACTCCCATGCCTTTGTACTCCATGTTAAACAAATCATTGGCGTTATCTGCTCTCGTTTATCCTCCACCCTAAAACTTATGCTAATTGGGCTGGTAAGTAACTGAGAAACAAAAGGAATATTTCATTGGAATTCCATTTGGAACCATTGGAACCATTGTAGAGAATGTTAAGAAGTAAAGGGTGAATTGCTCAATGTTTTCCATATGTGGCAAAATGTGTTTAGCAGATTGAAAACCAAAATGAGCCAAGTTCCCAGTGACGAAGGTTAAAGAAACCAAAGTACTGTGAAGAGGTTATATGTAATAGTAGTCCACTATTAGAAGAGAAGTAATGGCATTCCAGGATTGTAAAGATGATTACATGCAATTTGAAATAGAAGTCAATATTTATTTCCATGTTGGTTAACCTTTTCCAGAAGTGGATATGTCTTAGCCCACACTGCAAGCTAGAGCCATTTTAATGCACATTTCTGAAATTCCTGAATGGTAATGGAAAAAGACCCGGGTTCATTTACTGGCAGAATTCCCTGAAAATAATGGAAAAGAAAACAGCTTGACAACTTGGAGACTTGTTCCCAGAACTGATAATGCTAGGCTAAGTAGATCAAGGGTCTGATGTGATATCATGCAGCTTTGGTTTCTTTATGTACAGCCACCTTTGAGTGCATATCATTTTGTTTTTAACTTTCTAATAATCTATGTGGATGTCACAGATCTCTTGGGGTTTTTTTCACCAATGCTATTGCCTAGGAATCTTGCACACTTTTAGATAAGATTCGCATTGGAATAAAATGGAAATTACATTTACTGAATGCATTTAACTAATTAGATCAGAGGGAATGTATGCAGATAAAAACAGGTTGATGGATAAATTATTCTTCAATTTAGGGACAATTTTGCTAGATCACATTTTCAGGATAATAAATTGGAAGAGGGCATTTAGGACATAGAATCCACCCTTTGCTCAGTACATGAATCCATGTTTCTATACAATTCCTGTGTAATGAATCTTTAGAATGGTACATCATAACATTGTAATTTCATAATTGCATCTGTTCAGTTGATCCCCAAACATCCCTGCTTAGTTCAGCAAGTATTAAAGTCAGCTTTTGTATTTCCCTGGTTCAACCAATGAAAGAACAACTTCTAAGAACATTTATATGAATGTAGCATCTATCTAGATCACTGTTTCTCAACCTTGTCCACTTTAAAGATGTGTGAATTTCATTTTTTTTAATTCCCCAGCATTCGTTGGGAGTTGAAGTCCACACACCTTAAAATGGCCAAGGTTGACAAACACTGATCTAGAGCTTTAAAGCAGTGGTATCTTCCAAATGCTTAGCTTGGCCACTTTAAAGACTTTATTAAATTCCCTCCATATGTCTTGAATGTACACTATTTCACTTCATTAGTAATACCAATGAAGTATTGCCTCTACAATATCACACACAGATAACAGGCCATATAACACTTCCAGAAAACATTGTCTATCACGTTCATTTTTGCCAAGGTGCTTCATAAAGTGTTATTTTCATAATGTACTAAATAACATTAAGGTCTATATCTTTGTATGATAAATGATACATGCAGTGGAAATTGTATGTAGAGAAGGTACTGGGTGGGAATACCTAAAAGATTTTTCAATTCCATGGAAATTAATGGTGTACCATTAAATCAGGCTCATATACTTTGATTTACCTGACTCAGGTACATTTGTAATTTGTAAATTCTTTCATATACTAGTACTTTAGCACTTCTGTTAAATGATGTACTTTAGGATGAGACTACTAAAATACAGGTCAATTTTAAAAGACAATGTGAAAATTCTTTAGGGTTTGTAAGGTCTTACAAATTCATATATTATTAGAATTTATAGAAGCAGTTTATCATCTAGATATGACAAAACCCATTAGGTTAGCTATAAGAAGCATTGTAAGATTCTAATTCTTGATTTTAGTTTTTAGTTTATTTTGTTATTGCCTTAAGTTCACATTTTCATGCTCATTTACACCTTTTAAAGATCATTATTTCAAGGATTTAAAAACTAAATATAAGTATGTGCAATGCAGCATAATAAATATCTGTTTCCATCTACTAATTAAACATTTGTCTTTGTGAAAGACTATATTTTGTGTATAATTATATTGTATTAAAATGTTGCACTAGCACTTCAATTTCATTTGGTCTCCTGTCACCAATATAAAAATGTCATGTATCACAAATAATTTGCTTTATATTGCACACACAAACATAGACACTTAGCCAAACTTCAGCTAAGGCGAGATATGTATATTTTTTAAGCTTTTAAATATCTATCAAATGCTGACAAATGCACCTTTAGCTTTTGCAAGGTCAGTATGTAAATTATAAAGATGTAATTAAATAGATTTAAGTGTTAGAAGTAATACATACAGAAGCACACCTGGATTAGCATATACACTACCATATATTATTAACATGCAATGAAATGATTGAAACTAAAATTGAATCTTAAAAATACTAATATAATTCATCCAGACTGTATTTTTGTACAGAATAGTACATACAAATATATTATCCCTTTATGTACTAAATAATACCTAAAATTGTGCCTAGAAATTTTCTTTCTTTGTCCTAATAATAAAAACTGAAGTATTCTTCATGCTGTTGATGGAAACTTGTTTAATTAATGTTTTTATAACATATTCCAAAAATGTGTTACAATTACTAAGTGATACATCAATCTTTGGTGTATCTAAGTTATGAAAAGAGATATAGGAGAACTTTTTAAAAAAGCAAAACTTAATGGTGGTATATTTTTTATTTTATTTAGTATTATATTACTATTTCACAACTTTTGTAGCTTACATTAAGTTGTATGTTGAAAAAAATAATAAAACACTATTAAATGAATGTAATGCATGTTTGCTTGTGTAAAATTTTTACATCCAGAGTAACAAAACCATCACAAATAATAAAAACGATTTAATGAAAATGATTTGAAATAATGCCAAATGATTTTGAGTTATATTCTAGTGATTGTTTCTTGATCCTCTAAAATTAAAAAAATGTACAAACTCCATTAAGAGATTGTCAGGAAAGCCAAAAGAACATAAAGTAATCACTTTTTGATTTCTATATTTAAGGGTTTAGTTTCTTTCATGAAAAGGCATATGCAAATACTCATATGCACATATGAAGGCTGAAGTTCTTGAAAGTAGAAGGGAAGGTCTATAAACATTTTCATTCAGCTGGGTACAGCAGTAGTGTCTGTGAAATCAAAAAGCTTATCCTTTCCATAATTTTATTTCTTATGTAGGGATAAATTCCTACATGATTATCTGCTTCATTAGTAATTATGCCTCCTTGGCCATATGTGAATGGAGTTGCACAAGGAGACATTTAGCTGAGTATTATGCTTAGACTCTTGCTTAAAAAATTGTTATATCTCATAACAATTTGTGAATATATGTATGAATACTTATTTGGATTTCTTTCATTCTCCATTTTTGACATTAGGATTAAGGGCCTTAAAAGCTGAAATTGGCTTAGGACAGGGATAGGCAACCTTGGCTCTTTTATGACTCATGGACTTCAACTCCCAGAATTCCTGAGCCAGCATGGGAGTTGAAGTCCACGAGTCATAAAAGAGCCAAGGTTGCCTCCCCTGGTTTAGGAGCTCTTAAGTGGTCCTGCAAGTCTCATAGAACTGAATTCTAAGAGGAGTTTAATTATTATTTGACAGCCCATGACTCATTGGCTCATTGTTTCAGTGATAATTTGTTCCTACACCCCCCACACACACCTTCTGCATAATTCTGCATATGTCCTCACTCTCTCCCCACACAACAGTAGCCATTTACCTGCCTGCTGTCCTGCAAATTCCTACTTCCTGCAGGCTTCCCATTGACTTTCCTTGTGGAAAGGTGTCAGAGAGTATTGGAAATCATAACCACATGATCACAGAAGTGATTCACAAGTTTGCCTAATTTTTTAATCCAACAGGAGTCATGGGTCACAGTTGTTGGACGCAATCTGAAAGTTAGCCCATTTTGGGTACCGTGATTCAAAAATTGTTACCCAGTGATGTACAGTGTCACCCAACTGAAGGTTACTAACAATCAAAGTTCAAGAGTTGCTAGTAGTATGTAGATTTCAACATAACAGAATCAGCAAGTATCAGTGTGGAAATATAGTACTTGATGCCATATTTTCAGTCTGTACCACATGACTCCATTAAAGCAATCAATCAATCCCTGAAAGTTTCAGTGAATAGACGCTTAGGTTACCATTTACACACAGATAGAGACTATATTTCCCATTGATTGCTTGTAACGGAAGAATATTCAAGAACTGAAAGGCATCATAGAAATCAAATATCAATTCTCATGGAAAGTTTTATGAAACATATACAAAATCATTTCCATTTAAGTACCATTCTTAGATGGCACTTGAATATGAAAATGATTTTGCACAGATTTTTAAAAAACATTTTGGCAGATTAAATTATATGTCTCTCTTCTCTGTCTTATTAGGTAGGCTTCAGCCAAAATTGAATATTGTAGAATAAACAGGCTTTTTTTGTCATAGAACACCCAGAACGGAGTTCCGGCACCTTTTTTGGATGGAACCTTGTAGGATAGGCAAGGCGGATTGTATGACGTGTGTGAGTTCCGGCACCTTTTTTTTTTTTTTTTTACAAAAAAAGCACTGAGAATAAATATTATTATTTTTCACTGTTGATTCTAATTCTCTGCTACCATTACACAGCTAAGTTTTTATAAGTTTCTCTATTCTGACAGAATAAAGTAATTACATTTTCCTTATGGGAAAAATATGAATTAGGTTACTGTTACTTTTATTCAAAACAAGTTTTTCTAAAAAGCCTATGTTGTTCTCAGAAATAATACCTAAATAAACACAAGCAAGCTTTATATTTCTCAAAGTGAAGAGTTCTGTATTCCTGCTATGATGAAAAATAGCTTTGATTCAACAGCTCATGCTTTTTATTTACTTATTCACTTAATAGATTTATGTGCAACTTTCCTCTAGGGCTGGACGTACTTCTTCAATTTGCCTTCAAAAATATAGGATGGGGGGGGGTAAGAGAAAGTAATCAGCTTTATATATAATGATCTTGATCATCCCATCATTTACATGTTAATATAAATTCATAATGATATAGTTATGAAAATAGTTATATACTGCATGTAAGCATAACAAGTATAGCTTGTTGATATATTGCAGGACATTGCACTAACGAAACTAAACTAAATAATATTACATTACTATTACTGTTGCTGCTATTATTATTCCATAATCTTAAATTTGTTCTTTAATCTATCATTGCTATGGGCAAGAATTCAAATTAAAACATCCTTGACATATAGCTGTTCAACCTCTACTTAAACACATCTAGTTAAGATCACCATCTGCTTGGATCATTGGTTCCTTTTTTAATTTTTCCCCATTAGGAATTTCTTTTCAAGAATTCAGCTGGAACTGCTTTCCAGTAATTTAAATCTATTATTCCATCCAGTGTAACTTCAGGCATATGAAGAATGCACGTATACTTTCTCAATCCTCCTAAGGCTAAACATTATCAGTTCCTTTCTCTCTTTCAAAAGATTTAGTTTCCAATCCCTTGATAACCTTCATTGCCATTTCTTTGAACCTGTTCTAGATTGTCTAAATCCCTTCTTAAAACCTTATGCCTAGAAACAGACACTTTCATCAAAAGGGGAAACTGACCATGATTACTTTCTGTGCTTTGGAAACTATCAGTTAACCCAGTCTAAATTCATTCTGCTTTTCTTTCAACTACATAATGCTACTGACATACGTTTAGCCAAATTACTATTCTGATTACTTTTTCACAAATAGAATGATCAAACTAGGTAACCTCATTCTGGGTCTGTGTGTTTGTTTTCTATTTTATTCTGTTATTTTCAGCCCATTTTGATAGCTTATCAATATTATTTCAACTTTATTTTTGTCTTTTAAAATATTAGCAATTCCATTCCATTCTTTGTCATTCCTCTTGTCTCTTTTAACAAACATGTCAAAGAGTAGACAATCCAAGTTGAAAATTGTGGCATTCCCTTGAGAAATCCCTGCAATTTTATGAAGAGCCTTTGATGAGTATCTACATGATTTTCAAGCCAGCTGAAAAGCAAGCTACTCACAACAGACTGTGATGATTTGAATCCAGAATGAATTAATTCAACCCCAAAGGATTCATTGGCTCCTTCAATGAATGTTCATAGCAAAAAAATTCAACACTACATAAGTACTGGTAGCAATTCTATAGAACCCATTTCAGTGCTTTCTTATCAATGGTTTGGAAGGCAAGTTCAATCAGATTATAGATTCGTGGAATATATTAAATGTTTTGGTAAAAACAAAATTATATCATATCCACATTATTTCCATAATCTACTAAGAAGTTACCAGATCAAAAATAAGGTTAGTTATATTCATGACAAAACCATGCTGTTTCTGTTGCTTTCAAAATGGTTACTTTATTTATCATAATTCCAGAAAATTTAAATTCAGTTTAATTGATGTTCACTCATATCTACATATGGGCCTAGTAAACTAATTGTCCGAAACAGGATTCTGACAGCTGGCATAATTGAGATTAATGCAGTTGCTTCCTATATTGCTCATGGGTAGATAAATAAAAATAAAAGCTGAAGATTAGTTGTTGCCAATGCCAATGCTATCTCTGGTTTCTCCAATCATAGTTTTCCAGTTGATAATACCTATCAATTGCACAGAGATCTTAAGTTTTTTTTATCATTGTACAATATTAATTGTACTGTGAAGCTAAGGAACAAATGCCCCAGTATTCAGCAGGCAAGGATAATGTGTTGCCTCTTAAAGGTAAGAATAACAACAGGCAGAAATATGCAACTATTTGTTAAACACAAGTTACACAATTGACCATACATTTGGAAAACTGAATAATTACTATCTTTAGCAAACTGAAGATAAAATCCTTATTAAGATCTTATTGTCTCATTCCCTATTTTTCTTATGGACGACGAGATGAGTTGTATACAATTGTAACAAGTCTTGTGACTCTATTTGAGCACAAATATCCTAATTTACAAAATGATAGTTGCATATAATTCATTGCAATGTTTAATTTCTGCCAGAATTCCAAAAACAAGAGATAAAGAGAAAGAAGGAGAGACAGGGGAAAACAATATTACATTTTTTTACTTTTACATTAATTAAAAAAACCATACATCATCCAAGAACATTTTTAGCTCCATTGAAATGTTTCAATACCAAATTATTTATTTCTATGCAAATATAAGATCTGACTATTTCCGTGGTTCTATCCACTTTATTTCTCATAACTATCCCATAATACCTTGTTGTTTTACATGCACTGAGGGAATATGAGAGTTCACTCTGTTGCCATAGAAACCTTTAAAACCATATTCTTGCAGGATTGTCACACAGGAAATAAAGACCTTTCCCTGGGGGATCTCAAAGTTTATGTCAAGAATGGACAAACTGCAGCTGTGTGGAATATTGACCTAGCATCACTTCATTCAGCATGATTACTGCCATCTACATTGCATTATAAATAAAAGTGGAAGGTTTACAAAGTCTCAGAATAACTAATTCAGTCATAAGTGCATGCCTTAGAGATACCTGTAACAGCACATAACTGTTACTATTCTGCTGGAATAAATTCTCCATCCCTCTCCTTCAAATGAAAATAATGTCTTATTTTTTCCATTTGCTTAAAACTATATCTAAGTGTAATTTCATATTTTATGGTTCTCTCTGTGATTCTGTATACATATAAACATACAATACTACCCAAGCCGCTTTCAAGACTTTCTGCCAAAACTTACAATATGAAATATATAATCCAATATTAATTAACAAGTTCATAAAAACATATATGATTTTTAAAGAACTTTAAAATATGAAAGTTTAATTAGATAAATTCAAAAGTTCAGAAAGTATACATTTTTTTCCAAGAAACCCATTAAAAAGTAAAAGCAAGTTGTATAATAACAGAAGCCTTTGTATATCTTCTGGAAAAGAAAACCTTTAGGGCAAGGGCCCATCCCTCAGATGACCTTATCTCTTTTATCATGAAATGATAAAATGTTAAGTTAAGAAACATTTATGCATTGTTTTACTAATATACATGCACAATCCAATTATTTTAATCTTCTATCAAATACACCACATGTATATATTGGTGACATAAATATTTTAAGCATCTGTAAATTCAAATGCTGAGTATAATTAATCCTAAGTAATGTTCTTTAAGCCTGCAGTCTTATACTGTCTTATTAAATCTGTCAAACAAATCTGAGAGGATAGAGAGTAAATGCTTTTTTTGAGGGAAGGTGAAATCCCACCATGTTAGAAAAAGAAGTGCCTCTAGGCTGTTTGCAATATGAAAAACAACCATCTTGCATTAAGCTCACTGTTCATGGGAAAAGTTGTAAAACATATGGTTTGAATGGTATCTGTGAGACTTTGACTAAATCTGGTTTAAGAGGCTTAGAGGTTAAGCCACATACAAAAAGTTTGTGATTTATTGCTAAGTCATGGCCATAGAATCTAAACAGGACAATACATCCTTCATTTTTATTATTTTGCATATTGTGAATATTTTATATTTTGTGATTTAAAATATACACTATAATGCTGAAACTGTTGTATCTGTATACTAGTAAAACTATTCTGTTTGTCAATTAGCCAATAGGGCAACAATTTTAAGATCAAGGTACCTCAAATCCACTAACTGAAAAAATGCTTAGAAAACATGTGACATATTCCTCTTGGGTAATTGAAATTTTAAGGATACACCAGTTGTATTCAAACACTTGTGACCACTGCAGTACCACCACAGCCACATAAATGTGATTTTGAATGTCTCCATCCAACTTCCCATAAGTAAAGTTAATGGAGAATCCCACAGGAAGACGGAAGTCAGTCCCATTCCCACTGCTTTTTTGCCTCCATTTGATTATTCTATCTCCTTGTAAATATTAACAAAGGAAGATAAAATGGGTCATAGTTTGTCTAATATTTATATGGTATCTATATGCAAATGGGAGTTCTTACAGCAATATGTGTGTGTGTATTCTTTTTATTATGACCCTTTACCCTTGCATCAGGATGGAATTTGGGTGACTGGTTTACTGGCCAGATGCCCTTCCTGATGCCTACACGGAGTTTGCAGCAAACATCTGCTACTTTCAAGGATTGAACTCTCAACTTTTAGAATGGGAGGCGAGTGTCTTCACCTCTAGGCCACCATTCCGCTTACCAGGTACAATGTTATTATAAAGAGATGCGCAAAAGTGAAGGAAGAGTGGTGTTGTTATCAAATTACATTTTGATTTTACATATTAATTATGTATTTATTTATGCATTTATTAGTCAAATTTATTTCCTGCCATAATGTCTTAGTAGCTAACAAGATAAATATCAATAATAAAAGACTTACTATCTACAATCCCAAACAATACTTTGCATTAATACCCGAATGCCCTCTGGAAAAGGTCTATTCCTAACTGTTTCTGGAAGACAGAAAGCATTGGAATCAATCAAACTTGAGACTTGAGAAAAACTTACACACGTTTCTGTTGGTATAGTTTTGACGTAGGATATTCGAAACATCTTGCAATTATCTGGGAAATCTGATCATATTAATTGACAATGGTTGTTTAAGTGTTTAATTAAAGAATACTTGATATCTTTTATGACAATTTTGTGTGATCATAGATTAAGATCTGCTTCACAGAATTTTTTATGAAAGGCACTCCAGAAAACATTTGTTTCACCAAATATTTCAGGCACATTCATTTAGTATATGCTATCCCAATAGTAAATATTATTCTCCTCTGCAGAATGGATAAATGTCTCAGAAAGCTGTAAAAAGATCGATACTAGTAACTTACTTTATAAGCCTAGCTGCTTTGCCATATGGCACAAACTGGTCTTTAAGAGGGTACATTTTTAATATTTTTTAAAATTTATTCTTAAATTTCTCCCTACATAGCCACACACAGAGAAATTTAAGAATAAAAAAATATATTAAAATTTGTTATAAACTTTATTCTGTACCCGTGGGATGCTTACTAGGCAAATCCATTTTAGGCTGCAGTCCTATGCAAACTATTCAAACTTGAAAGCAAAACCACTGGAGTTTACTGCTAAATAAATATGTATCTGCTTTTTTGCAACCATTTCATTACCCAAGCTAATTAACATCATCAGTGCTGCAGAGGACTGATGATGTTACTTAGTTTGGGTAATGAAACATCTGCAAGGAAACAACCAAGCTCAGAGAAGCACCAAGGAGCCCACATTTCAACCCCGAGCTACAAATATTCTTCTTTATAGATATGTATCTATCTGGTTTCTAAAAGTTTATCTATTGTTTCAGAAATAATCTTTAAAACCGAAAGAGCTAAGGATGTTTCTAACATAAAATGCTTCTGAACCGTTATAGTCCTAATTCCAGAAGAGTAGCAGGTAAGCTCTGTGCGCTGAAAACAACAGTCTTTTGGCATTTTTATATTGTTAGCAGAAAACAAAACACATCACTTAAAAATGAAATCCATAACAGTAATTATAAATTACATAATTATAAAATCTATAATCATTGAGAGATTTCACTCGTAAAGTGGTATGTTTTGCTAAGAACTACCAGCAATTTGTTATAAAAATGGATTCTTCCTTTTCTTTCATCACAGTTCTACATAATGGGCTGCTTTTTCTCAGCACTGCTGGCTGCTGAAGTATTGGCTAGTTGACACAAAATGTTCTCTGCGAGCTCATAATTAACATAATAGCCTGACTGCATTTGCACATTTTCATCATATCGAAATATGTCTAAGCATTTCAGTTGTGAATACAGATGCTACCAAATGTCTAATATCCCATATAAAAAATTGCAAAGGCCCGACATAAAATCTTTCACATATCAGCCGCTGGGAATCCTGCCAATATTGGAAATAAAAAAATTCTAATATTTGTGTGAGACTTAAAGTTGACCATTATGGATTCCAAAGTAAAACACTCATTAGTTAACATATGGCAACAACATAAACAGTTTTCATGGTTATTATTAATTTTATTTTATGTCATAAGTTTTTTTTAAAAAAAGTTGAAAGGAAAAAATACAAAACCCCCAATGAACAATAATAAATTAAATCAAGAAAAAGAAAAAAATAATAATGAATAGAAAAAGTCCACCCTAAGTGTATCACATAAACATATATATATATCAGATGATTAGCAGTAAATAAAAGTTTTTAACTCAAAGGGAATACATGCTGCTACTATATTGTTTTAAAATAACATAAAATAACATGAAAATAACATGCCAAAGGGCATCCAGGGAACTTTCATAAGAAGCACAGTTGTATGGCTTAAAACGATATGCTCTGACCTTTTTGCATAAGGATTTTATGTGTTGATGCATATATAAAAGAGTTGGGATTTGCTTCATGACACCATAATACTGCTTTCCTCATTCTAAGCCTATGGAGGATGATGTGTGTATAATATTTTTTTGAATGGAAAGGTCTATTTATTATTTTAATGGCATGCTAGAACAGGGCAAATAAATAGATTTGATCATGACTTAAAATAATTAAATTTAAATTTAAATGTAAATGTGATCAATAGATTATTCCCTATGATATGAAGAACTTTCCTCTTCGATCATATTAAGAATAACAAGTGATAAATACGTTCTGGAGGCCACATTCTATCATTTTAGGCATCTGCAAGGATTTTTCTCTGACATGTGAGTTAAACCAAACATTTGTATAGGGAATTATTCACCTGGATGAATTATATACAACAAAGGAGAAGGGTATCTTTATTTTTAACTCTCTTTTGGATTGTTGTAAGCTACCTAGAGTCACAGTATGAGATAGACAAATATATAAGTCCTGTAAATAAACAAGAAACAAACAAACCATTTAATAAAATAAAATTTCATTAAAATTTCATAAAGCTTAGCTGGTAAATAATTTTGGCATATGATTGCATATGCTTATACTTTATGTTATTGATGAAGAAGGTTGTGTTCTATGAAATCTTATGTGATAATATGTTTGCTTTAAGGTGCCCACACATTAAGAATAAAGAATCATACAAAATAAGATACAGTATAAATCCACATGAGAAATCAGTACTACTTCATACCCTGTTTAATATCATCGTCAGTCCTCTATAGATTTAGGGGAATGGATTTGTAAGAAGAATAACAACTGGAATTCAGCAAAATTTTCTCTTATCTCTGTTGGGCTAGAAGACCTCCAAGGTCCCTTCCAACTCTATTATTCTATATTCTATGTTCCATGAATGTGCACACCATCATCTGATAATCAGTATGCTTTGAGTGATGCTAAATAAAATTCTCTGTTTCTTAAATATTTGGGGGAACATTTCAGCTTTGGACAATCTGTCTCTGTGGATTTATTTATTTTTATTTTATGTATTTATTTGATTTCTATAGCTACCCATCTCAATAAGTAACTTTGGGCAGAATGCATCATAAAACATAAAAATAATGAAAACTATTAAAACAATTGAAACAATACAAAATATGTACAGCCAAGTTAAACTGTTACTATAGATGTTAATACAACTAGGAAATGGGGTCCTTAAACATACAGGTTCCCAGACCCTGGCACACAACCAAATCTTCACAGCCTTGAAAGGCCAAGAGGATTGGAATTATCCTCATATCTGAAGGACAGAGGGCAGGGGTTATGGCAGAGAAGGGCTACCTTCTGATTCCCAATGTTCCTTGATTGATGGGCTCTGCAGAATGCCCAACCTGCCTGAGCAAATTGGATAAGTAGAAACAACTAGGAGAAGATATCCCTTAGAGGAACAAAATAATTTAGGGAGTGTACAGTCAGCTATCTATCCTGCATTGCTAACTTCAATAAAATGTATTTTAGATTGAGGGGTCCTTCATGTTCTCTGAGCTTGCTTGTATTTTAGATTAAATGTGAAAGAATGTTGCATTTTTAAAGCACCTTTAAGGCGCGCGGTCAATAAATATTCCTTTAGTGGCATTAGTTAGGATTTCAAATATTAAAACAGGCATTTTTGTTCTTCTCTGTTCTTAAAAAAATTAATTTGATTTGTCTCCCAGATGTTAAGCAATAAATTAGGATCCATTCTTGTTTGGTCAGTGTTTCTTGAAAACAAGATATACTGAATCACTAATAAATAATTCACAGGCTTGAAGCTTTTTGAAGGAGACAATTGTTAAATGCTGCAGACTTTCTGTTCAGCTATTCACCTTGTCTTGCTTCAGGTCAGACAGAGCAGATAAAACAGATCAAAACTGGCAATCCAATTAGGAATAGTGGGGCCTCCCTTTTTCTTCATTTTAGCCAGCTCATCATATTAAATTATTCATACCATGCCAAGTCATATTAAACTTCAGAGATATCTCAGTTTGACTGCAGACTACAGCAGCCATTTGCAGAGGGTAATTTTCACCGCTTGAGAAATATTTGGCAACAGGAGCTTCTGCAGTCCTATGTTAACTTGGCAGCTCCATATCAAAGAGTATAAATGAGACAGTAATGCAGACAGAGATCAAGTGAGTGGCTGGTATGTATTTGTAAAGACAGACAGGGCTAGTACAACAGGAAGGATATTTGTAGACCCCTTTCCTCCATTCGGATTTGGATAATATAGTATAGGTAGCTCCTATTTTGGGCCTGGAACAACTAAGTCTCCTATGACAATGAACTAGGTCTTCAGAAAGATTTTTTTTGCTCCTAAACAATCTTGTCTGGGAGACTTCAGAGGGAAAGAAGTGGCATTAAAGCAGATTTTTCCTAACTGGGTCTCGCAATTCAAGCCTTCCATCCAAAATCCCTGGGAGATTTGGAGTTAGTAAGATAAAATTGGCAGAGAAAACATATGGTGGCTGCACAATTAGATTTTATTTCTTTTGCTTCTCTGCAGCTTTTATTTCGCTCCCCCTTTTTTGTTCTTTTTCTATTTGTTTGCTCAGGCTACTAATTGATGGCTTTATTATGCAGCTATCAATCATCTAATTTTTCTCTTGTGTGGGTTTTTAAAAAATACTTTATCTCAGTGATGGCGAACCTTTTAGAGACCGAGTGCCCAAAAACTGGCCCCGCTCCCGCTCCACCCCCTGCTCTGCCCCTGCTCCGCCCCACCCCGCCTGCCCGCAGGGCCACTCACTGCCCGCAGGGCCTGCCGCAGATCGCCCAGGCAGCCCAGCAGTGCCATGGTGGCCACACCCTCTGCCTGCGCCCCACAGCATCAACTGTGCGTGATGGGGTGTGAGGGCAGAGTCTTGTCTACGCTGCCTGGTTGCCATGTCCTTGCCTATGCTGCTCTGCGTGGGCCACACTCGGGGGCAACTCTCCTCCAGGGGGGCTGCTGGTGAGGAGGGGGTCACAGAGGGAGGCAAGGCTAGGGCAATGGCACGTGTGCCCACAGAGAGGGCTCCGAGTGCCGCCTCTGGCATGCATGCCATAGGTTTGCCACCACTGCTCTATCTTCTTAGTTCAGTTTTTGTCCTCCCTATAAACTCCAAAGCCATTTGAATCTGTTAATCCTGTTTAGAAGAAAAAACAAGAGACATTGACAGAGCAGCTAGTTCCTGGGGCTTCCTATTCTGTCCCATTCAGAAAAGGTGAGGCCACTGGCGATATAACTACCTGCTTAGAAGGAATATTTCATCCTGCTATGGAAATGTTTTTAGTAAGTGGATATGTAAAAATCTTTTTTCCCCTTCTGTCTAATGCTAGATCAGCCAATGAATCTTTAAGCTGCAGAACTGATAACAACGAAGGAAGTACTTTCTCACATATTCACATTTATTTTGTTAAACCTTGAACTTATTTATTTATCATTTTTAGGATTGCCATTTCCCTACTCTGGACTGTATGCAAAAATAGCCCTATATAAAATGCTATAATAAAAACAGTTAAAAACAAGAATAAAATAATTAAAGTATTGCAATATCCTAAAAAGTCAAAAAGTACTGCAAGATGTAGCAAAGGTTTACTTCTGCTTTCAAAATGAAATTAGCCATATTCATGGTGGACAGAGCTATCAATGGCTACTAATTATAAGGATTTTATTTCCAATGTGACAGTTACTATAGCTCTTGAAATAATTTACTGAGATGCATGAGTGCCATCTTCATATTCTCTATATGAATTCAGAAAGGCACCTGGTGGATTTTTGTGGGATCAGAATTCAAGATTCACAATCCTTTAGTCTGATCCAGCAAGGCTTCTTTCATATTGTTCTCTACATTATTTATGTGTTGATGTGTTGCTAAAAATACAAATTGGGTTATGAGGCTAAGATACCCTTCTGTGCATATTATGTTAAGATTTCTATGTCTTTTGTGAACTAAAAGAAGTCAAAATTTTCATAAAACTATTTTAGGGTCTCTTACTTAAAATATCAGGTTGTTAACCTTCCTTAAATCTGTACAATCTATCATTAATCTTGATTCTGTTGTATAAACCATCTCTGACATGACTACTGCTTGCTCTCCTTCTTACAGTTAAAAATGTTATAATTTAATTCTGGATTTAATAATTTAATTTAATGATTTAATTTAATTCTTCTGCCCACCCAGCAGTTCGAAAGCATGCAATATTGCAAGTAGATAAATGGGTACCACTTTGGTGGGGGGAAAAACCTAGCTGTGTTCATGTGTGTGGAGAGCAGAAGCTGGCACTGGACCTAGCTGGATGCAAGGCATCATCACATGAGGCAATGCGAGCCTATCAGAGGAGTCCAGAAGAACTAGTAAACCTGAGTGCTACTAGTGAATTGGTGTAAAGCTAGTTTTCCCCTGTGGTGCACCAAGGATAGGTGTGCTATCACCAAACAGAATGAACTAGCAATGTAGGCTGTCAGGACTGCATTGTGTCTAGCATGTGTAGATTTTCCTGACATTGTGTGCCATATGCTAAATAGATAATAATTCTGGATGACCAGAATAATCATGGTTAACACTACAATATCAGGCTCAAAGTGGCAAACACTTGACCAGTGTCAAGATTCACCACCACAACACAATTATTGCAAATGCTATCTGTGCAATAATTACTTTTTCCACTTTGTTTTTCAATGTCAGTTGGGGTGATAGTACATATTACCTATTTATTGTTAAGTTTATCGTTATACAGAGTGAGAAGTCTGCTGTAACCAGGAAAAAGTTGGGAGGCAGCAGTGGAGGTATTACTATATTCTGTACTCTTAAACTTTGTTTACTGCCTATTGATATGATGAAAGGTAGCATAATAACAACTATGCTCCTAGTTGGCTCCTCTAATCCAGTGGCAAGGACAGAATGTTTTTTTTTTAACTTTAGGCTGCAACAGACCTCAGGTGATAGTCATTCAAATATTAGAATAGACTATGCCTAGAAATTTGTGTGCTACCTTCAGTCTTGTTGACAATGATTTGACAGGAGTAACTATTTCTCAGATCTGAACTCTTACGTTGAATTCCAGTTCTTAAGCGATTTTCCTCAGTCTTTGCTTCTGATATATATATTTTCCTCTATAGAAACAAATTTCCTAGCCTATCATCCTTCTTCATTAATCCAGATGGACAAAAGTTCTGTAGTTAGTTGCTATGCCTTTAAACAGTGATTTCTTGGAAAAAGTACTTCTAAAAGATAAATATCTTCAAAGAAGCTGATTCAACCTATAACTGTGAGAGTCTAATAATATTATCAAATAAAACCTTCCCATTCTATATATTTATTTTAATTGCACCTGGTTTAAAGAAAGACAATAACAAAAAAATCCACTTATTCAAACTTATAAATGTACTTATAAACAATATTTTGTATGCCAGCAACCATGATCACAAAGCTTAAAAGGCCCCTGTAAAAATATAGTCAAACCCCTTGCTCAGCAAAATAAATCCAAAGCTAGGTCACTGCCCAGCTTAGTCTGAAGACTTCTATAGAAGAAGAATCTAGCACCCCATTCTATGTCAGGAGTAGGAAACGTGAGTTCTCTTGGACCTCTAAATTACAATTCTCAGCAACTTTCATCCATTGGCCATGCTGCTAGCAGAGCAGCAATATCAGTATGAAGAAATGAGTTCCTCAAATTGATTGTTATATTACTCTCACCATCCAGAAATATTCTAAAATTAATATTTCATTGAACACATCTATCATAGGAACAGAAGTTAGAATGTAAAATTTGATCATTACAAACAACAAGAACATCATACCAAATCAGTTCATTGATCTATCAATATACTATAATCTAAGAATTGCTTTCTGGAATTTAAGTGGAAATTTCATGGATTAAAGTTCGGAATGCATATCTTCAAAGCATTTGCCTTGTCAACACTTTGGTGTTAGCTATTTCTGTTTCACTTTGCTTTCTTTTACAAAAAACAGGTGCAAAGAATCTCTGATTAGAATCTATCTAGTTCATCATTGCACTACAGCCCTTCAGAAGACATTCTCAGGGCATGCTGTAAGGCAATTATCAGTCCATTATCTATTTCAGCTCTATATTGCTCCTCTCATAATAATGCCATATATTTTTTTAAAAAAAATAATGTTATATAAATAAAGCTTTTAAAATGTTTTTGTCTTCCTCCAGTGAAACCACAAGAAATGTGTATTGATTTATAACATTTCCATAATCACAACATACTGAAACATCTA
The DNA here is from genome assembly GCF_001527695.2 of Protobothrops mucrosquamatus. Classification (NCBI taxonomy): domain Eukaryota; kingdom Metazoa; phylum Chordata; class Lepidosauria; order Squamata; family Viperidae; genus Protobothrops; species Protobothrops mucrosquamatus. The sequence continues at coordinate 186,889 of NW_015387642.1, forward strand.
GTGCAGCATTTTTCAATCTTTGCAATTTTCAGATATGTGGACCTCAGCTTCCAGAATTCATTTGGTTGAGGTTGAGAAACATTAGTCTAATGGTTGAAATGGAGAAAGACAAGGTTGAGAAATACTGATCTGCTGGTTGTTCCATGTTGTGCACTGAAGATATTTCCATAGCAGGAAATATAAACAAATGTCTTTTCCTCTGCAGCAAATGTCTGTTACTTGCAGCAGCAAGTAACAATGATATATGAGAAGGAGAGACAGAGAAGATTTGGATTTCAGTGAGAGTGGGAAAGAAAGGGTTAGATCTCTCCTTTCCACAACCATAGTCCAAAGCAAATTTAGATTCTTTTTTCTTTTTTTGTAATAATACAAATATTCAAGGCTACACTTATAAAGTTTTCACATCTCATTGTTATTTAATCTTAAATTGTTGACCTAGTTTCTACAAAAAAAGGAAATCTTGAATGTATAGTCTTGTACTCAAGATTATCATTGGATATTTCCTGAATCAGAAAATAATCCAATACAAACATATATTAAATTTGTAATATGATAAATAGTTACATAAATTATGTTTCTATTTTTAGTATTGTTTCATTGTAAGCTTCATAGAAACATTTTGGAAATGGGTGACTTTATTGAATGCATGAATGAATGAATGAATGAATGAATGAATGAATACATACATACATACATACATACATACATACAAAGAGTGTTGCAAGATAATTTACCTTTATCCAACTGAACTTTCAGAAGAATATGATGGGTCCACAATGCAGTTCACAGCTGAGAATCAGCACAATGGGAACTCTAATAAGGTGTAATTACTATCCAAGGTTTCCTACAGTCTGATCTATTGATTTTTGGGCATTGCTTTTATTACTGGTAGTATATGCAGAGTCAACAAGAATGTAAACAAGTTTGTCATTTTAATAAGTTCTAGCATTAAAAGTATCTCATTTGTTTGTCAATCGAATTAGACATACTCGTTTTATTGATGTTGCTTGAAAATTAATCATACTGTTCTCACTTGGAAGTGTATTTTGTGAATATTATAGCTAATATATTACCTTAAATGTAAAACTATGATTGTGATACATTGGACAAGTAATTTTTGGATATTATTTATAAACACTCTTCTGAAGATATATGCAGATATATGAACAGAAAGTTCATCAATGGTCTCAGGTTCAAGGAGTCATGGGCAGGATGCCTTCCTGGACATGCCATGCAGATGCCCAAATGTTTCATCTCCCCGTATCTTTTCCTCACAGCTCTCCTCCCTTACTTCCATCCCTTAATAGTAGTGCATTTTCTTTGCAATATCTTTCTCTTTATGTCATTTAATTCTCAAAAAAGATTGAAAACTAAAGCTAACCACCTCCTTTGATTCTCTGCAGGGATGGTGAAGAGTGCCAGACAAATTTCTACTAAAGTTTATCACTCCAGGTTGTAAAGCCTTGAATTCATGCCCAGCAATTTAAGAATCACTGAGAAAACCAATGAAAGAGAAGAAGACATCAATGATTCCTATGAAGTAATCTTGAAAAATAATACTACACAATGCAGACAGCCTGAACCTTACATGCCAATTACTGATGTTTATTGTAACAATAGTCCAAAACACCTGGAGAACATTCAGTTACCCATATTGCCATTACAAATTATTCATTTTAACATGTTGATGATCTAACTTTCAGGGAAACAAGTTCCATGTCTGTGTGGGTGCATATTCTTCATTAAAAACTATTTGTATAAAGTCTTTGAATTCAAAGCTATTATATTTGTGTGGGAAATTTAAAAAGAATTAAAATGAGAAACAAGATCATGTGTCAAACATTATTTTTATTGGCTATATTTAATACTTTACAGAAAGGACAGGAAAATTTTTAAATAAAGTAGCTAATTATTATTATATATTATTTAGCATATGATGAGAACATGACAGAAGAGAAGTAAACATATATACACAGTCCACATAATTATAAGTAAAACTTCTATGGGGATATGGCAATGGCCTCATAATTGGATGTCCAATTCAGCTATCTAGGCATTCACCTTTGGCATCGCTTAATGAAGATCTTCTAGTGGACCAGAGAATGCACATCATGGGCACAATATGTTTAATAGTTTGCATATCAGCACCACAGCAACCACAGCAACAAGGGGAATCTTTCCATCCCCACAGATACAGGGCAGAGGCACTTCTTCCAGTATCACATCTAATTCTATTCAATTTCAATGAGACAAAACAAGACAGGTCAAAACCAGATGGTTTGGTAGAGAGATCACGAATGGTCAGGCCACAAAAAAGGTAGCTTGGACCATTCCTCTCTCCAGGCATTCTGTTCTGGTTAAAATGGGTAGATGTTAAGTGACTATTTGTTTCCAAAGCTGTCCTATGGGATTTCAGTCTTGTGATGTGCTGGGCATTGTCCTGGTGAATAGGGAGGGCCTTGTGGTTTAGCATCCTTAAATGAGAGTTTGCTGTCTTCTAATGTGGGGTGGTATGATATTGCTAAGGACTGATAACCAGTGCACAAGAGTGGATGGCAATGTGCCAGAGATGATACTCATTGTCTGGCAGAGTTGGACATTGATGGTGTGGATGTGGGCACTGTTAAGCCACATGCTGGCACAACATTCAGCTGTGGAATAAACCAAAGTCAAGGCTGTTGTTTGCAGGGTGTTAACATCAGCACCTCAGGATGTTCCAGTCAGTCTGTTCAGTAAATTGTTGCAGTTTTTCAATTTTGCAACTGTTTTTTCCAGGTATTGCTGGAATGTTAGTGATCTGTCCAGAGTTATCTTCAGGTACTTCAGAGAGTTATTACATTGTAAAATATAGTTCTGGGACTTCACTGAAAGCTGGTAATTTGCATACCTATTGCTGAGGTAGAATGTGGCTACTTCTGCTTTTGTTAGGCTTGGTTGGAGGCACCATTTTTTGAAGTAGTCATCCAGCTTCTAGAGAACTTGAGAGAGGATTCTTTGGCCTGTGAGATCGATATCATCAGCATAAATAAATTTACAAGAAACAATTTCAAGAAGATTCAAGTTAAAAAGAGTGGGAGATAGCACTGATCCTTCTGGTAGTCCATTATTCAACTTATGATATCTGCTTCTATTGAATTAAATTATATTGAATTTAACATGTTGTCAGTCAAGGCATTGATTAGTTTGAGAGGTCCTTCTCTCCAGACAGTATGGAAGGCTACCGAGAGGTCAAGAAAAACAGAAACATTTTTCATTTTACTTTGAAATCCATTTTTCAGGTAGGAAGTTAATGCAAGAACTTGATCACTATAATCACATTTGGGGTGAAATCCAGCTTGTTCTACTTGAGTTACAGATTCTACTGCTAGGGCTATTCTGTTTAATACAGAAGATCAATTGGCCTGTAACTTTGAGGAAGATCCTTCCCTGGTTTCAAAATTGCAATAATTTTGGTCTTCTTGAATATAGGGGCAGCCATCCTGAGTATAGTATGGAACTAAAAAAAGGAGGCAAGTCAATCATTAGTTGTTGGTCCATGGTTCTTCAGTAGTTCTGGGTACATGTCATCAAACCTGCAGTTTTAGCATTTGGTAAATAATCCAGTCCTCTCTGTGCTTCTTATAGTATAATAAAAGACAAAATTTTAAATAAAGTAGCTCATTAACAAGATAACAATACTGAGTAATCATCTTGAAGAACAAGGAAGAAAGAAACAATGAATCTTCAATGAATCAGAGACCTAAGTTACTTTTGGCAAATTCCTGGGTCTGATATGAAAATATGAAAATTTACAGTTCCCACAATTTTAAATAACCCTTAAGTATGAATAAACCAAATAAACCAAAATTTCTTTTTAACATGATGTGTAGGTATTCAGGAATCCATGAAGAACTAAGCTTCCTTCTATTCTTATAATGAGAAGAAATTGGTATTTGTTATCTTCAATGTTTTACAAGTGAAGATTTATTCTTCCATTGATTCCTTCATTTAGGTCAGTAAAAGAAGATACCATATTCCACCATTGCAACTCTTATTTTACATCCTTTGTAAAGAGTTCAACCAAACCTTCACATCCTTTCAGCAAAATCAATGCAACCTCTTTTTTCCTACCTTAGAAATGTCTATCCTCCTCCTCCTCTTCCTCCTCCTCCTCCTCCTGAATGTAGATGATACAGAGTTATATAAATTGTTTGTTCATATAAGAAAAAAGAAAATCCAATTTACCTTGCATGTTTTAAATGTCTGACTTAAAAATATCAGCTTTTTTTTCTTGTTAGTCTTATGTTTGCTACTGCCCATCCTTGGGATATGTTATGCTAGGAAGTTCCATATTTTGGAACTTAGATTTTTCAACCTTTTTACTATGATTTAGAGCTTACAAGAAAAAAAATAAGCTGTACAACTCCTCTCAAGAACCAAAACTATAAAATCTCTATTCTGACAGTGCAGATGAACAAGAAAAACAAAAGGCATATCTTAAAGCAACTAAAAATAATAGTTTCATAATAAGATATAACACTATAGCTGGCGTTATGATCAGACCCAAAGCAACTGTTTCATGCTATTATGTGCAGTAAAGAGTGAGCTTGCTACAGTAATTGATGTTTCATGTATAAGTGATAAGAATGCACTTCCATCTGCTCTTGAGATAACCATCAACTCAGAATTGCAGACAGCAGATATACATACCCAGGGAAGTAAAAAACAGATTTTAAGCACCAACCATTTAAAAATTATAAGCTAACTATAGAAAAATAAGAATTTATAGCTTCCTAGTCCAGCAGTTAATTTTTGGCATTTTGAGATACCCAAATAATACGTGGCAAAGAATAAAAAATGTGTTTACTTCTTGGTGTTATTCCTTTTGTAACCCTTCTATATTAATCAAAAAGTACTTCCTAATAAATCACAGTAGAATTCCTGTGGTAAGTCAAAATATACAACAGGAACTAGCAACAACAACTTTATTTATATAACTGAATATATATAACAAGGTAAGTGCCAAAGTTCCAGAGCAATAAATGTCTCTCAAAAACATACTCATGAGTGTAACAGAAGACAATTCAAGGACAGGACTCAGATATGTTGCTTTTAGTGCAGCAGAAAATAATAAATTGTTTTATTATAACAAATAAGGTTACCACAGAATCTATATTTAGTTATGACTACAACTGAACCCAATATTTCTGTTGCTAAGCAATACAATTGTTAAGTGAATTTTGTGCTATTTTATGACCTTTTTTGCCACAGTTGTTAAGTGAATCACTGCAGTTGTTAAGTTAGTAACATAGTTATTAAGTGAATTGAGCTTTCCCATTGACTGCTTGTCAGAAGGTCATAAAAAGTATCACATGACCATGGGTCACTGCAACCATCATAAATATGAGTCAGTTGCCAAGCATCAATTTTGATCATGTGATTATGTGGATCCTGCACACTTGTTTGGTGCTATTGTAACTTCGGACGGTCACTAAATGAACTGTTGTAAGTCAAGGACAACCTATATGTCATTTTTTAGCCTTGAATTTTGAAAATGTTTGCACAATATTTTGATAATGGTCTTATCCCTTTCTGTCTCATGTCAATTTCAGTTGTCGCATAGGAAGCACAGTCAAGCGTACCTTTTATTTCTAATAAATAAATATTATTTTAATGCTATTCTTATAAGTCTCATAAGCCTGAATTAATATTGTTTTAGTTTTAGAAAAAATAGTATAATATTTAATATAATACAAATTGCAGTATAAAAGGTAGAAAATAATAAAAAGAAATAATAGAAGGTGTAGAAAAAGAAAAAATGGGGAAAATCCAAATTAAAAGCATTTTCCCATGGGAAATTTTTTTTTATGATTAATTCTAAAACCTTATTTCAAATTTATCTGGCCCCTTAGTCCATTTGAAACTTTCTAAAATCAACATTTTAATCACCTTTTTCTCATTTATTTCTCTCCCCCAACTTTTTTTAAACATGAAACTAAAACCTTGTTTACTAAGAATAAAGAAAGTTTTCTTCATTCTTAGTTGATCCAAATGTCAATCCTAATGTTTCTAACAGCTGAAAAATAAATAACAGGCATCTTCTGAAAGTAATTAGCAAAGAAAATATGCAAGCTTAATGTCCTTCAAAGGTCTAAAACACAGTTTGAGCAAGAAGGTTATTTCTTCATCTCCCAGAACATTAACCCTGCTTGAGACCACTACCTTGCAGTATCCTTACAAGGAGCACCTGTCTGGAGCACTCATGGGCAATCTCAAGTCCTCCCTGCTTGGAGAGGTTTTGATGAGCTGGTCTACTCACTGATTCTTCATTCCATTGCAGTCATCAGTTCTCCATTTTATGTAGCTATCATCCTCTGGAAGTCAAGAATGAAACAGTTCTCAACCAATAATAAAAACTGTGTGGAAATCATGAGTATTGATCATGTTTGTGCAGCAAAAATTAGCGAGGAAAAGAAAAGTGGTCAATTTTAAGAATAAAGACTATTTGCTCATATTTCTCCAATTTAAATACACAAATAAAATGCAGTTTGTAACCGAAAGATTTATAAACATTTCAGTTAAACTCAGATTGAAATTATTTGTCCTTAATTATTTCTTAACATCCTTTGAGTAGTATCATGTCTTGCTGGTAAATAAAGCACATTTATGTTCTGCTAAAATTTACCTTAAAAATCACTCTCTAACGTTCATTCACACTCACTCTCTAATGTTTTCTCCTCCATTACTCTGTTATAAAACACCACTTCTCCTTTTGCAGAAAACATTCTTTGAAATTCCTTTAAAATATTAATCTGCTTTAAAAGCATACATTCTCCTTTCTCTAAGAAGATATAGGATAAAAATGTATGTGACATAGCATCCTATTTCCTAATGTTTATTTCAATCTGTCCCAAGCTTTTAACTTTCTGTAGGCCTACTCACACAATTGCTTTCACACCTGATCAGCCTTATATCTGCCACATTTAGAACATATTGAGAGAACAAAGTTGGTTGTCATGTCACAAGCTTTACATTTAGGAAGAAAAGGGCAGAAAGATTTGTGAAGGCTTTATCTCCAGTGAAAATCTGAGTGAAGATTTTAGAGGATTTGTGAAGGCTTTTATTTCTACCTCATACATCTCACAGAATCATGGTAGAAATCACTGATCAGATTTCTTACTTTATTCTTTGTCTGGAGTAAATATACCCTGACTAAAAATATATGGTATGCAACATATAAATTAGTTCTCCTAAGTCTTCTTAAAAGCAATTAAACACATGCACAAACACACTCTCACACACACAATCATTATTAGGCTTAAGGTAAATATAAAGGTTTAGAAAGGAAGAACATTTACAGAAATTAATATGTTGTGTTGATTTTTCTGCAGAAATTAAATAATATTTTATAATTGTATTTAAAATTATACATTGGATAAAGGGGCATCTTCAGAAGAATTCAGCACTATCAGAATGGACAGCATGGCAGAATGTTTAATTCTATGTGTGATTTATGTGATATTTGTCTTTTATCATCCTAGTTATACCATTATTTTTATATTTTTGACCACCAGCCCCTCTTCCCAATGGATGTTCTTAACAGAAAAATCTCTTTTACTGAAGTTCCACTGAACTTGAAACTTGTGTCTTAATTTGATAAACATAGATGGGGACCACTGGTAATATTAAATATTGAACTGGGAAAATAGCATGACAGTCAGCCCTTTATCTCATCTTCCAATTCCTTCTGCTACTTAAAATTTGTTTACAAAAAAGCTCCTTTTGAAAGCAGTAGCAGTTGCAGGTACAAGGAGACTAATTTATATCTGGATAGGTGCTTTCCTTCCATTAGCAAAAAAGGAGACATATGTATGCTACATATAAAAATATATATTTAGTTCAATCCTAAGGGTATGTTTGTACAATTTTTAAATCATGCTTCATCAATTGTCCTTATTTGAGTTCCTCTTCTGAAGTTCCATAGTATTTTCTTTTGCTTCCAAAGTGGTTTCAAAGTATCAACAGTTCCAAACTGCATGCAAAATACTTTGTCATAATTTTCAGTTTTTTTTCTCTCATTTATGCCTTTGTCTCTCACTGAGCATATGCATTCTGAAAATAACAGTGCTCAAATATTGGTAAATGTATATTCAAGTTGCTATATACATGCTCTAAAGTCATGTATAATTTGCTTTACCAAACTCCAGCAGTATGTTTGCATATCAGTAGAAATTCACATATGCTCACATCAAAAGAGTTTGCTTGTGATTTGTTAACACATACAGATATGCAGAGAGGAAGAATCTGTGAGCTGTGCCAGTTCTCGAATTAGTTTTAGAAATTCTCCTAGGTAAAGCATTGGGGATGTATATATAATTATGATCTTACTCTAAGAGTCCTCAGTATCCTTTGGGTAAATGAAATGTTAAAACATTGTAACTTATCACTATGCTGTTGTAAAGATAAGTAATATCAAGCATTATCAGGTCAACCATATTGGAAAGAGAGTAATGTATGTGTGATTTTATATCTATATCTCACTTATTTTATATTGACTGAAATAGGGGAGAGCTGGAACTGTAATTCGGTAACCTTTGGATTTTCCATCAATATACTACATTTATATGAATCTAACTTTTTAAACATCACCAGGAGAAGTTGTAACTCATACAAAAGGTGGAAAAGGGAATTAGAAATAAAGCTATACTGGACTTAATTCTTACTAATAGAGAATAAATGATAGAGGGAGTTGAAGTTGCCAGAATCTTGGGTGAAAGTGACCAAGTCATACTGAAATTAAATATAATGCAAACACAAGCAATAGAAAATAATCCAACCAGTGCCTTAAACTTCAAAAGAGCTGATTTTAACAAACTAAGACAGAACCTAGGAAAGATTCCATGGATGAAAATCTTAAAGGGGAAAACAACTCAAGAAGTGAGGGAAACTCTGAAAAATATTATCATAAAAGCCCATTCCAGCACAATACCAATGAAAAAGAAAAACAAGAAATTCAAGAAGAATCCAACAAACTGAAAGATAAAAAGGACAAGTACAAAAAATGGAAAGAGAGACACATAACTAAGGCTGATTATCAACAGACAGCCAGAACATGCAAAGATGAAGTCAGGAAACCAAAGGCTCTAGGGCTTTCATGTTTAAAGTTCTGGAAGAAATGGACTTAGGAAAGAGCTTTATTCAAGGAGTTAAAGTTATTTACATGTCACAGCAAGCAAAAATTGTTATTAACGGTGATTTAACTGATCCGTGTGACATCCAAAAGGGTACGAGACAAGGATGCCCCTTCTTGTTTATTTTGGGAAGTTTTGAATAGAGATATTAGGCAAGATGAGAGAATAATGGGTATAAATATCAAGAAAGAAGTTTACAAATTGAGGGCACTCGTTGATGACTTGGTTATATTCACGCAGGACCCCCAAAATAAGATAGAACATTGAGGAAATTAAATGAGTTTGGGGTTCTAGCAGGTTTAAAAATAAATAAACAGAAAACAATAATGTTGATCAAGAATATGTCTTCCCAGGATGGTAATATATTGAGTAAAAGGTCTGGTTTCAAGGTTGAGAAAAAAGTCAGATATATGGGGGTTATGCTGACAAATACAAACACAAAGTTGTTTCAAAACAATTATGTACCTCTTTGAAATGATATAAGAAAGGATTTACAAAGATGGGACAAATTACAGTTATCATTACTGGGCAGAATTTCAGTAATTAAAATGAATGTTTTACCAAAGATGCTATTTCTGTTCCTTTACTTGCAATGGACATTCCATTTAAACAGTGGCAGAGGGATATCTCTAAATTCATATGACAAGGAAAGAAACCAAGAAACAAATATAAATTATTGCAAGATGCCAAGGAAAGAGAGGGTCTGGGTTTACCAAATTTGAAATTGTATTTTGATGCATGCTATTTGGTTTGTAGGCGAACCATTGATGAGAGAAATGATTCCCAGTTTCTTGATATGATATTTTCATATTCTTGCTTTATAAAATAGAAAACTATGATAACTCTTAGGCTTATAAAAGAGAATATAAGTAATTTTTTTCTAACTTTCTGCTGTGTAGAAAAGAAATAGAGACAAAGCAAGACGAAGCTTTAGCTCTTAAAATTTTGTGCAAAGTTTGGGACACAGCTCTTAGAAGGGGAGCTCAATGCAATTCAGACAAGAATGATAAAAAAGAAAGATCTTGGTGGGACAATTTGATTTAGTGCAGATTATCTCCATGAGACAAATTGAATGAAAAGAAAGCAGTTAAAACCCAGACCCTACCAAGAGTAAAAGAACAATAGCCAGCCTGAGACACAGAAAGAATGTCAGACTAATTATCCTTTATTTTCTCTAAGAAGGGATATAATGCAGAACTAAAAAAAATTCATTTTAACCAATACTGTAAACTACACATAATAAGACAGATTCTCTCTAGGACAGAAGCTTAGCTAAATTAGTAGATTAGAATTTAGTTGAAAAATGTAACAATCACATAGTAACCCAAATGCTGTTAATTTCACTTTATAACTTTATGGCCATTGCTCTATCTCTAAAAATAGAGTCATCACTGAGGAAGGCAGGATACAGGAGAGAAAGGACTGCAGTCTAGTGTCAGCATTAATGTCTTGTGTTGCTTTGCTTGCAAAAAGTGCAAGTGGAGTCTAATGTGCTGTGCTTTAGATTAAAATCCCGAGAACCCACAAAAGGTTGGATAGCATAAACTCTCTGAGAAATGAAATCTTTCTTATTTAGTAGGTGGCACTTTAAAAAAAAAGTTCCTAGACATTTTGGGCACATTTTTAATGAATATTTTATTTAACTTGTTATTTTGCAGAAACGAAATGAATGTTAAATTATCCACATCTTATCTAAAAGCACACTGAAATTTTACAGTTCCGTATACTGACAAATAATAGCAAACATTAACACTAATGTTGGAAACAAGATTTCCATGAATTACAGAAAATCTTGCAATTAAAATGCTTTTCTTCTTATGTGTCTGTGAGAGAAAACAGCATTTTTTCTCCATTATCAAATAAATTAGAGAATCTAATAATGAAAAGTAAATCACATCTTTAGGAACTTATCCACATACCTTTGTGCCTTGATGAGAAAATAATCCATTTCATCTTTACTGAAGATATGCTATCTTTTCCTGTTGCCTCTACTCACTGTCATTCCACTACCAAGGCACTTGTTAGGGGTTTTAGTTTGAAAGTGTTATTTTCCATGTTATGCTGGCACAAGACATTCCACAAAGACAAACTAAGCTGCATGAAAGAATTGGCTTGAGGTGACATAGTCAGGTGTAATGTTTTGCTTAGATCCAATTACTCCAGTGGGTGTGCTATGGAACGGACTCTGGTCTCCAGGCTCTATACTTGTTCTGCATTGCTCAAGTCTTAAGAACAAAGAAAGAGTCAATCACTAGTCAGACTGATCTGATTTGGTATTGGAAGAGTGAAATCATTGTGATGTATTCCTCTCTAGGCAACAATTTCTGGCTGAAAGGATCATGTTTTTAACAAGAAGCTTTTGGCCATCAAAGAAGCTTTTTTTAAATTGGCACCATTTCCTTGTAGAGAAATGGGTGGTTTAGAAACATGTAATATAAATAAATAATGGGGAATGCCCTACTAATATTCAAACTGACCAGAGGAATTTGGAATGCATACAAACTTCTCACAAGTTCAGGAATAGCTGGGCAAGGTGGACATCTCTTATATTTATATAAGAAATATATAAATATTAAATAATACCATAAATAATAATATAAACAATATTTTACAATCATTTAATATATTAGTAAGATATATTAATAATATATCAATTTATTTAATATAAATAATATATAATTTGTGTTTTTTATAAATATTATATCTTATATTATATCTTTTATATTCTGTTTACAGAATCAGTAGGCCAGAGTATTTTTCAGAGTGTAACCCTCTTCCAATTTCCATTCTACACCTGGAAATCTTTCCCTACTTTTGGTATGTGATTCCATTATAACAGGCATGTCAAACTCGCAATGTCACATGATGTCGTGCGATGTATTGCGACTTTCCCCCCATTGCCGGCAATGGGGTGGGCGTGGTTTCGGCGTGATGCATCCAGCCCATGGGCTGGCAGTTTGACATGCCTGCATTATAAGAAGACTCCTTCCTTAACTGATTTAAGGCCAGCTGAATATTTAGGAGTACTTTAAACAACCAATATTGTTCTATGTGACTTTTAGTGACATCATTAGAGTAGATGTCAAAAGCTATGTTTCTTTTTTCTCCATACCAGATTTCTAAGAAACAAAATACCTGGACTGTTTTATTCCCTCCTTTTCCCTCAGAGATCTTAGGCACTGTTTCCTTCCACTTTATAACTATACTGTCATATGCTGTGGCAGTAATGTACCTTTTCTCTGTTATAGTCCTTCTCATTTCTTGTTATGGGCTCTCTTTCATTTATAATGCTTCCTCCATACCAATCCTAATTGCTAAAAATCAGTTGATGCAGTTTCCCATCATTCTGAAGTCGAAAATATGCAAATTATAAATAGATTCAACATAGGTATTAGAACAAAGAACCCTATCCACCCCTAATTCTCCCCCCCCCCATTTCCTACAAAAAACCCTGAGAAAGAAAACAATTGGAATTCTATTTATGCATTTTATGTGACTGGGTTCCATTTATACTATCAACTATTTTTAATAATTGCAAACACACACAAACTCACACATACACACAAATAAATTATTTACACCCCCATGTTAACTAGAGGAGCTACTGTGACATATAAATAAACACCAAAACTTAGGCAATTTCTTCCTGTTAAGTCTTAAAAGAAATAAATTGAAATAGCTTGAGAAACAAGCAGATTTAATGCTCATTTAAGTGTTACTCAAATATAATAGCCCAAGAGTATTCTAGAAACTTTGTTTCTGGAGAAATGCAGTGTGGAACCATTTTGAAGTTCATTCACATGAATAAATAAATACTGATGCATTTGAAAATGTTTTTTGTAAACATAACACTTTCAGTACATTTTTTCATTTCTTTCTTTGAAGGAATAAATACATATTCACCAAGCTATTTTCTCTGCAGATTCACAAGCAATTTCTCTCAGAGATCCACTTCCCCATCTCTAAGCAAAATATGAAATATTATAGTCTGTGGGAAGAATATGATCTGCTTATGAATCTCTACTGGAAACTTGTGAGTATCTTGATTTTTCTGGCAACATTGCTTTTCAAACCCCAGTTCATCTGAGACCCTGCTGAATTTTATTGCAACTATTTGTCTATTTACCATACTTCCCAAAATTTTTTAAATTTTTTTGTGAATTATAGTTATGCAAATAGCATAGTATATTAAAACACTATGATAAATTATTATAAACTATATGTAATCTAGTCAGCTACTACAAATGTTTGCCCAATGTCTCAGTCTATACATGGACTTGTATATCTGTAGAATTTCATAATATAGTTCTCTCTTAGGATTCAATGATAGCTGGGTGACTTGGGCTAGTCACTCTCTCAGCCCCATTTATTTCACAAGATTGCTGGAAAGGAATCTTGAGGAAAACAGGAGGCAGGCACATTATATAAACTACTGTAAATACATAAAGATGGAATATAATATAATAAATGCAAAATTATAATGTGGCTCGGCAGTGGAGTTTCCATTGTGCTGCAGTGAGATTAGATCACAATTTTGAAGTATATTATTTCAGACTATTAAGGTGACCAATCGTCCTCCTTTAGGGAGGACAGTCCTTCTTTTGTAAGTTCTGTCCTCTCTTGAAAAGTGTCCTTCTACATGTCCTCCTTTTCGATATTTGAAGACTAATCTGTAAATCTCTGTATTCGATCGATGCCGATCTGATCCGTTGCGTGTGATGTGACGTATTTGTATTTGACATGACGATTCATCAAGGCTCGGTACAGTGTGGCGAGATGCAATTATGAGACACCTGCACTCCGCACAGGAGAATTGTTTTGAGAGAGTGCACCGCGCGCAAGAGTGCGCCGCACGCAAGTGGCTTTGTTTACTTCTTACACGGCACACACGCACGCATTAGACTCATTTTTTTTCTTCAATTTATTTGTGTCCTCCTTCTCATTGTAAAAAAGTTGGTCACCTTAAGACTATATCCCTGAAATTGGGAAATAGGGATCCTGAGAAAAGGCTACGTTCATACAAATCAATTACAGCACAAAAATGAGGCTCTGAAAACCCAATATCAACGAGCGTTATCCAGTCTCCAGTCTCCTCCAAGAGGTTGTATGAACATTTTGATTTGGATGTAGCTGCATTTAAAAATTTGTCTCAAGAAGGGTTCATTTGAAATACACACACACACAGACATACAAACACAAACACTATGTGGGTGTTTACCACAAATGGTCACTTTCTCATCAATAGAACTGCAGAACCAATTCTTGTGAAGAGCTAAGGGATGTTGTTTTATGACAACTGAGGGGAATATGATAAATAGAACCAAAGTGGGTAAGCCTTTTCCCCAAACCATTTATCATTGCCAGTTCAGTAATAACTGCTGAAAATCTGTGATATAATTTCCTGCCATTTTGGGGTAGAGATCTCAGAAAAAAATAAAAATGCACTTAAGTTGAATAAAGTATGCCATATCATTGTGTCGTCCATTAGTAGAAGTTTTTGAATTATTATTTTTAAAATGTGCTCCCCCTCCAACTAGAAAAACACCCATATCAGCAGTACATATTATGCAGCATTTTCCATTTGACACCCAAATATTATTAGTGTTGGCCAACACAGTAATTTTAAGAGAATCCCAGGGTGAGCAACATTGCACACCACTGAAGTGGAATAACAAAGTGCTACAATAAAGTATTGAAGGACTATTACGCAAGTTAGCATAATTCTCTTCTAGGTCAAAGGTAAATTATTGGTAATTATGTTTTTAACATGTTAACAAATATATCTCAATGTAGCCATCACTTTTTCTTTGACAAAAAGATAAAAACAAATTAAATGCCATATTATTATACATTGGGTTAACCACTACACCAGACTGGCTCTCCATTTTGAGCAATATCAGTTTTAAATGAGCAGTAGAACATTCAGTTATTTCTGTAAATATGTTGTTTTTGTATGACAATACTGTATAGTTTGAGGTTTTGCAATAATGAAAACTGAAGTTTTGGGTTATGCTATTACTATGTGAATTACCTCAGTGTTAAGTCAAATGGAAAAATGGGCAGACTCCTATAAAAGGTCATTTTACAGAAGATAAGAATGCAGAAGCAGCTAAGTTTTCTCTGATGCACCCTTTAAAGAGGGTATAATTGGTCCTTTCAGGCATGCCTGTGTGAATTGCATTTAATAACAGAAACCCATTAAACCAACAAGAAAGAATGAGCTCATACATATTTCTAAAACAATATGCTTCGGTAGAAAACAACTTTCAGGGAAAAAAACAAATCAGAAATATAGTGACTTTCAGAAAGCTGCTTTTGATATATTTACACATGCTGCTGAGAAAAACTGCTAGTGCTGCAGAGGAACAAGAAGATACATATTGCTTCTATCTTCCCATGTAAGTCAGAAAGAAGGGTGCACCAACATGCCATGTGCAAGAGTGGTGATCACTATGCAACTGGCATTAATGTATTTCCTTCTTGTACATTGCCTTCTCCCACTGAAATAGAATGGCGAAATGGCTCTTAACTCATTTGTCACCCACACAGAGGCAACTGGCAATCAGGCTATATTACCTGCAGCATTATTGGGCACATAGTTAATATACCACTAATAAATGAAAATGTAATGATATGCCTTCAGTTATACACGTAGCAACATCTACCTGTTAATGGTTTCTCATGGAACATTGAATAAAATAGATAAGGGTTTCTTGGTGCATCCCAATGCCCAATTATTTAACCAAAGAGAAAACAGACTATGCCATTCCTAATTTATAAAAGGATGGGTTTAGATGAAGTGAAAATAATTTCAGGAGAAATTATTTTGGACCAGTGGAGTCTGGAGCATTTGACAGAGCATCTGATATGGGTATGTCTGATGGGAGTAATGTCACACTCTTGTGATACAAGTAGCATAAACCTATGAATTCCATATTTGGGATTTCATTTTGTTAGTATTATACAATTAGAAATTGTATAGATTAGAACAGGGCTTTTCAACCTTTTTACCGATTGTACCACTTTTAGGATATAGCAATATTCGAGTACCACCTAGCAAGGTGTCAAAAACTTGATGACCAAAAAAAAAAAACCTGTTCAAAGTTGCAATTGCACTGAAATGACTTATGACCATTTTTCACACTTATGACCATTGCAGCATGCCCAGGGTCATGTGATTTATATTTGGATGTTTGGCAACTGATTCATATTTATAATGGTCACAGTGTTCCAGGGTCATGTGATCCCCTTCTGCAACCTTTTAACAAGCAAAGTCAATGGCAGAGCTGCTGGTGGCCAAATGCTAAGGCGGGACTTCCTTTCCTCCCTCCTTTCCTTCCCTGCCTCCCTTTTTCTCATTCCCATCTCCTTCTGAAGGAAGAATTTGAACCCCCCCATATTTTCCCTCTTCCATATATTGATCAAACAAGGAAAGGCCTCCAGAGACAGAAAAGACAAGCTGCTGAGTGAATTAGCTTAAAAAGGCACATTCCCCTTTAAGAATTAGCTACTGGCTAGAAAGGAAAGTAAGGAGCGCAGCCGGCACTTAAGGAAGAAAAAAAATGTAAGTACTGGCTGCCGGCTAAGGCAACCTCCCCAAATGGCTCCATTTATAAGTATAGGAATGCTACAGGCAAAATCCATTCAGGAGAAAAATACTTCAAAATCCCTTGCAGCAAAACTTACAGCTAACAACAGCAGAGCAATAGAAGCTAACACCATCAGCCAAATAGAAATTGCCAAACACTCCTTAAGAACACAAAGCCCTCATTGCACAAATCCCAGAACTTCAAAGTCACAAAATCACATAAGAATCCTTCCACTCTCCATCTCCTTTCCTCCTCCGTGCCTCACCTCCAGCCATTGCTACTTTTTTTCATTCCTCTTGGAGGACGACCCCTCCCCCGCTGCATTTCTTGCCTGTTTGCTGCTGCCAGCACAGGTGGCTGCCACAGCAGTTGTAGATCGGCTCATGGCCAGCCTGCTTGATCTCATTTCAATCATGCTAATTAGACTAGTGACCCCAAACGGCCATTTTTTAACTGAAACATTAGTTGCATTTCTCCAAACCATGAAGTGATCTATAAAAAGGTACCCAAGCATTAACATTATTTTGCTTTTTTTCAAATTACTGTATTTTCCGGCGTATAAGACGACTTTCTAAACCCTGAAAATCTTCTCAAAAGTCGGGGGTCGTCTTATACACCCAGTTGTCTTATACGCCGGAAAATACGGGTATTCAGGCAGGCTTCCAGAGTTCGGCTGGCAGGATGCAGGTAACCCCTCCCCCCGTCCTGCTGCCTCCCACCGCACCACGCCGCTCTGTGTCCCGCGCCTCCATGTCTCAAGCCTCTGTGGCACAGAACTGCTGGCATTATGCTTGGGTGGAAGACTTTTTCTTTTACAGATAGGGCGGGTGGGCCTGACATTCGTGCGCAGGCAGGACCCCGCCTGCCGAGCCACTGCTTCCCCATCGCCCTCCACGCCAGCCGGCTCCGTCTCCAGACCTCCCAGCTGACGGGCGCAGGTCCGGGCGTCGCCAGCTGACAGGCGCAGGAGTTTGGCGCTGCAGTAGCCTCCCCTTCACCCTCCGCACCGGCCAAAGCGTTGCCTGACGTTCCAGCTGATGGGCGCAGGAGGTAGGCGCTGCCGCGGCCTCCCAGCCACTTGCTTCTTTGGCTGGAGCACTGCTCCAGCCGAAGAAGCAAGCGGCTGGGAGGCCGCGGCGGTGCCTACCTCCTGCGCCCACCAGCTGGCGACCCCCGGACCTGCACCCATCAGCTGGAACATCAGGCAACGCTTTGGCCGGTGCGGAGGGTGAAGGGGAGGCCGCTGCAGTCTTAAGCAAGTACGGGGAAATTGCAGGTTTGAAGATAAATAAAGAAAAAACTAAAACTTTCTTTTATGGGCAGAATAGCAGTCATTAAAATGAATGTGTTGCCGAAAATTTTATTTTTGTTTCAATGCATACCCATAAAATTGGACAAGAATTCCAAAATCTTAATAAAACTGTTCTCAAATTTATTTGGCAGGGAAGGAAGGCAAGGATTAGATTAAAATTACTGCAGGATTCAAAAGAAAGGGGGGGGGTTGGCCTCCCTGATATGGAAAAATACTATCAGGCCATAGTTTTAACATGGGTACGAGATTGGATACTCTTAAAAAACAGGAGACTACTATGTTTAGAAGGCCATGATTTAGAAATATGATGGCATGCCATGTTATGGGACCAAAAATATAGGTCACATAAATATTTTTGTAGGCACTATATTAGACGGGCTCTAATTGATATATGGGCCAAAACCTGGAAACCGAATTACACCCAAGTCCCTGGCTGGGTCTCACCGCTAGAAATATATGTACATCCAAAATTTATTCAATCAGGGAAGATTATAACATATAAAAACATATTAGATGAAAAAGGGAAATTGAAATCTAGGAAAACCCTGCAAGACGGAGGATTAAAATTAGAATGGTGGGCATACCTTCAATTGCAGGCGAGATGTCAGAAAGATAAAAAAGAATTAGGTATAAAAACAGAATCGACAGGGCTGGATAAAATATTATTAGGTACTGAGGATAAAATGATTAAAAAGCTATATCATTATCTGTTAGAACAGGCCTTATATGAAGAACAGGTAAAAGAGACCATGTTAGCATGGAGTAGGGACTTTGATCTTAATCTTGATCTGCATATCTGGCAAGAACTATGGGCATGAAATAGGAAGCTCACTCTGGCTACATCCTACAAAGAAAACCTGTATAAAATGTTTTACAGGTGGCACTACCCGCCCACAAGACTAGCTAAAATGGCCCCCAACATTTCCCCTACATGTTGGAAATGCAATTTGGCAAGAGGGACATATTATCATATGTGGTGGGAGTGCCCGAAAGCCCGTGTTTTTTGGAACAAGGTTCAAAAATGGTTAGAAGAAATATTAACAACAGAGGTAGAACTAAAACCAGAACTCTTCCTACTTGGTATTACTATACAAAAATATGATAAAGGGATACTCTACCTAATGCTACACATCTTCACGACCGCCAGACTGACTTATGCACAAAATTGGAGAAACAAAGAAATTCCTACTGAAGAAGAGATTCTACAAAAAAATTTATCATGTGCAGACATGGACAGGCTAACTATGGAACTAAAGGACAAGACGGAAACGGACTATTTTGGAATCTGGGACAAATTTTACTGCTGGTATGAGTCAAGAACTGTTCGGGTTTTGAATTAAAGTTTAAGTTTGTGGTATATAAAATTATATGTTAATATGTAGAGAAATAAGTTTGAGATTATATTATATAGGGGAATATATGTATATATTTATATAGAGAGATGTATATATAGAACTTTAAATAAGATAAAGAACGAATTATTAGGATTATGTATACTGGAACGTCATGTCATGTCCATTTTTGTTTTAATTGTTTATTAATAAAAAAAAAAAAAAGATTTTAAGACTTCTTCCTGGAAAAAAACTGCCCAAAGCAGCCTCCCTGTTGAGGAGGGAAGGGGTATTTCCACCCTATTCCCTCAGGAAAAGAAAAGCAGCAAATTAATTACTTGGGGGGAAACAGAAAATTACAAGATTAATTTGGAATTAATATACATTTATGGCTTTAAATTTGGGGACTAAAAGTGCTTTTGAGATTTTTTTAAAAAAAAAGATTTGAAAAGCTTACATTATAAGTTGAGATTTAAAAAGCTGGAAAATGGTGCTAAGGACATCTAGTGGTGAATTACAGCACTAAAATTTGTTATGTCTAAAGGAAACTTGTCTTGAAGCCCAGATTTAGATTGACCTTGCTGACCTTGGAAGCTTTCACTTTTGAAGATTGCAGCTGGGAAAAAGGAAAAATATAAGAACTTTTGGGCTGGTTATCAATGTGGCAGAAACAATTAATAAAATATTTAAAAATGTTTATTTTTAAAAAGGGCACTGTAATTGGGAAGAAAATGTTGCTTGAAAAATATAAAACAATGGTGCTGAAAAGCATTTAAAAGCATAGAAAAAAACTAAAATAATAAAATGTTTGGGAAAATACTCTTTGGCTCCTTACACAAAATGGATTTCACCATAGACAAATTGTTTTCTAGTCTTAATAGCTCATTATGTACTTCTGCTAGTCTTTGTATGAAAATGTTGAATTCAACTTACCATTTTATGTAAAATAATATTCACCAATGTTTATGGAGATTCTCAGTCATCCAGGTCATGGTTGTCCCAAAGGCGCTTTTTCAAGAGGCAACTGGATTTTCTTGTTTTTCTTTCAAGACATTTTGCTTCTCATCCAAGAATCTTCTTCAGCTCTGATTAGATGGTTGGAAATGGAAGGATTTATATTCCTTGCAGACAGCTGGTTATTTGCATTATTTTAGGGAGTCGTTTATCTGTGTCCTCAGGTTCACCTGAGCGGTGTAAATAGATGTAGAGCCTTCTTGGAACTGCTGAAAGGACTGTGTTGTACATTGGAGATAGAGGATGTCATATCCTTCCCCCTCTATTGTAAGAGGGCTATTCAGTTTTGACAAAGATGGCCTCTTTGACCCCTCTTTCAGACCAGTGTTCTCTGTCCAAAATGTGGATGAGAAGTGAAACATCTTCAAAGAAAAACAAGAAAGTTCAGTTGCCTCTTGAAAAAACACCTTTGGGAATATTTACCAATATCTCCATAGGACTGAAAGGATCATGTAAATATGCTGTTTTGAGCTAGCTGCCAATCTGGTCAACAATCCAACTCAAGGTGTGACATCTGTCTATGGTCAGATTTAAGAATGGAGAGTGCTAATATTTCAATCAGTATGTAAATACACGCAGCTCCCTTCTGTTATGAAAAGTAGCAAAAGTATGCCTTGCGAAAGCTTTTATAGCTCAGGTTTCTCCAAACTGTTTCACCTCAGATGGATGATTTATATCTTATAATTGGGTTGAATATTTTTGTTCAGAAACAACATGCACACACACATAGAAAACCAGCTGATCTTAAGAATTGTTCAACATATATTGATTTTATTATTGGCTGATTTTGAGTTAGAAGAAATATGTGTGCATAGATGGTACAAATGCTTAAGTGTTATATTTCACTCTGTTTGGGAATCAAAACAAAACAGTTTATACAATGTTGCATATTCATTTGCTTCTGCTATTTGTTTTAAATAATCTGAAATATGCAAAACCAAAAGAATATTATCTAATTAAATGCCAAATCAACTGGGGATTTGTAATCCAAGCATAACTGCAGGGTGCCAGGTTGGAAAAGACTGTGAGACAAATTATTCCATTTACATAATTGATAGCATGGCATTGTAAATATTTACTTGGGTTTTCATGGATATTGAGATGAACAGGATTTTGCTGTCAGATACTAAGAAGAATATAACTGAATTTTAGTTTAAAATGAAAATGTACAATTTTTGAATATTTTGGATTCCAAGGGACTGGTTTGGACAAAACTCAGCAGCACTTTTTCGTGCGGCTGCTGATAAAAACAGGATCGCCAACATGATCGCCAACGTCTGATAACGGATATGGCACAAGAAGAAGAAGAAACTGAGGTATAACCATTAATTTATTTAGCTGTCATGTCATATCCTTTATGTGTTCTAATATCATAGGGATGTTTTTAAAATACTAATATTAGTTATACAGACACTGGTTTTAATAATTAAATGTTGTAGGTTGATTTCTAATTCTTTTTCAACCTCCTTCCCATATTATTTTGCCAGGCCCATTAGCTTTTGTAATGAGCATATTATAGGCAATAAAATATTAATGTGTTAACATTATTTCTTTTAAAAATATAGCAATAAGAGGATAATTCAAGCAAATGAAATAATGGAGACACAGGTCTAAACTAAAACAATAAAATTTTATTAAACATAATGGACTGAAGCTGTGGTTTATTTGAAAGCTCTTCTTAGAGGAGATAATTGTGAAGAAGAGCAGTCTACATTTCTAGTTGTTTAAATATATCCTTTATCTTAAACTGAATACACTAAAATCTATAATGATGAATATAAGAAAGATGCTACAGACTGAGAAAATTTCAATTAATTCTTATTAAAAACTTTTCAAAATTACATGGAGTCAAAATTTACATTACAAAATTGGAAGTCCCAATTTTTCTCTTGACAAATGTTGATTTGTTAATTGGTGAACAAATGTGATTGGATCACAATATTTCTATCAATATTCCTCTTCATTAACATTCAATGGACATATAACAAGTCATCTATTCAAATTTATTTGATATTTCTAACTATATATATACAAATATTTAAAAAGAAAGCCCAGAATAAGGAAGCATGAAAATGATAACATGGCAATTAATTTAAGGCCTCATCAGACAAATACATTAAAACCAAGAAATTTGACACGAACATTTACAATACAGTCCTAACAAACAAATTTTAGTCCATGTAAGGAAGGGTTAGGCAAAGTCCAAGAATGATGTAGAACAGGTGAGCCAGAGTTCAGCTCTTTATCTGCTTACATACAATAGACAGAATCTTGCCAGACAAAAGCTTACTCTTCTCACTCAAATGGGAACAGTGGGAGATTCTAAGGGAGTAACTATCTTTACTCTGTTTCTGTGTGTCCTATCCAGTTCTGGGTTATGCTGCCTCTTGTCTTGCCTCTCTTTCTGAAATATGTTCCTCCTCCTTGGGAAACTACCATTTCACTGTAGTCCATCATACCAGCTCTCCGTTGGAGATGGCAAATATATTGCTTTCTTTGCCTTCCAAAATTTTTCCCTAGCTACTTTTTTCTTTCATCATCCTTTTAGAGTGAAGCAAGCTCAAGGGCATACCAGAAGAACTTATCATAATTCTGAAGGCAAGAAATGACAGTGTTTAAGATAGTAATGACAATAGAACGATAACACTGTGAAAGCATAAGCCCCCCCCCAAAAAAAGCAAAATTTAACATTTATAGCAAAAATCTTTGGGTGTTCAGTAAAGCTCTCAAGTCTTGGCTATGTTGTCCAGCCTGGGGCTCCAGGTGACCCAAAGACCTGCTCAGATGGCTCCATTGTTGAGGTGATCAGTTTCATCTTCCCTCTCCTCAGGTTTGTATTTTCACTTTTATATTTATTAATAAGGGATTTTATGTTGTACATTTTCTCTTTTTATTTATCCTTCTTATTGATTCTTGATCGCCACCCAGAGTCCCCTTTGGTTAGATGGTAATTTGATAAATACATAAATAAAAACCAGCTTTCCTTTGATCGTTTCATAGAATCTTTGAAGATCAAGCCTGCAGAGCTTTCATCTTACCAGCCAGAGATATAGAGATATGCAAGTATAAAAAGGCTCAGTCTACAATTTCTAGTAACAGTGAAATGGGCTAAGTAGTTCCCCAAACTTTGGGGGTTCATCATATTAGTAGACTTTTCTAAACTAGTAGATTGATAGACTACAAAAATAAATAAACATGAAATTAACAAACACCTCCATTATATACCATAAAATATTTGACTGTGATTTGGTTAGTGAAATTTTACCACCTGTCACCTAGCTGATTCAAACATATAGCATCTCCTTCACAAACCACAAACCTCTATCTTGTGTTTAAGCATTCTCTATCTTTGTCAAATTCAGTGAACACTGATGAATTATCTCTGTCAATAGACTTATTATAAATTAAGTAAGGTCAAAATTATAGATTCATAGGGTGCTAATCAAATGTGGCTATTTTCAGTTAACAGGATTTAGACATAAAATGGTCTTGAAAATCACATTGATTGATTTATTAATGCTAACAACCACATCCATCCAAAAGCAGAGTTACTATTTTCAGTGTGCATATAACCACTTGCAAGTTTCTATGACTCTATACTGCCAATGGGGTGATTGGGAATAGTTTTCTCTGAAAAACGTATTTTAGCCTTTTAATTGCAACTTCTTTTCATTGAATTAGACTTTCTCTTCTGGTTCTTTCTATTATGTCTGGAGGAATGGGAAACACTCAGGATTTATTTATTTATGTTTATTTGTTTGTTTGTTACAGCAATTTGACTCCAATGGACTTGGTGGCATATAGAAAAATATATATAAAACAGATAAAACAGAAAACCTCACAGACAGCACATATTAGAACAATCTTAAAAGCAACACAAATCAAACATAATAAAATGCAATGCAGGTAGTTCTCAGTTATCCACAGCCTTTTTTAAAGCAATTATTTGTAGTTATGATAATTATAAAAAAGTGACTTTACAATCAATCCTAATATTTATATTTTTTGTAAATTTGTCATGCAATGGAAAGCTTAAATAAGATCACAAGCACTGTCAGAGTTTTACTTAGCAACTGTTTTGCATAATGACTAAGTTGCTAGTGCCAATTGTGATCACTAAACAAATGTTATATGTAATACATGAAGCCCAGGCTCGGGACCAAAACCAGGTTTTCAGAACTTTCTGGAACCCTAAAGTAGAGCACACAGTCCTTATCTCTGCAGAAGGGGTGCTAACCAAAGATTGGGGGCCACAACATACAAGGCACATTTCTTTGGTCACACAGGATGCAATGCAACCACTTTGCTGATATGTTCTGAGAAGGGAGACATGATTGGAAACATGTGGTCTCTCTGATATCCAGGATTTTGAATAACCAGCATTTTGAATTACACTTGGAAGTTGACTGGTAGTGCAGCTTGCTTAACAGTGGTGACAAACAGGAACACCAGATGGGACCTGTTATTGATGGCAATGCTTTATTTTGAATAAGTTGTACTTTCTAGGTGGTCTTCAAGAACAGCCCTGTGCAATAATCCAGTCATCATTGTTCTGATAGATAGAGCCAAATAAATCAGAACTCCAAGGCTAGAGGCTTCCCCAAAGAACATGTTTATTGGATGCAAAATATCGGCACGGTCAAAAGTGAAACCAAGTCTGAAACTCCCCCCAAAGAGTTACATTATTACAAAGTTAAACTTCCTACTCCAGTACTATGCAATCATCCATATTCCCCAATAGAATAGGTTGGCGGGCTTTCTAACAAAACGCCAAACCCTCTAACATAACTGATAAAATGACCTTGGTTCCCACAGGACACAGAATTGTTTAGACTAGCAAAATCCTCCACACCCTCTCCCATTCAGGTGGCAACCTAGAATGAACAAGATGGCTTCAGCCAGGTTCGTTGTAGTGTTGACACCAGTCAAGAATGACCAAGACATGAGTAACTGAAGATTTAGGAGAGACATAGGGCCTACAAGAGGAATTGTTTTGGTTTATCAATCATATCCATTCCAGAGAGGAAAAGGTGAGTTGCAGGTTCCCTGGGAAATTTAAATATTCTTCACAGTATCTTTCATTTATACTGTTATGTGAATAGAGGCTTAAACATTATTTAGTAAGAAGTAATTCAGCATGTGTAGGAGATGTTTTCAGCATTTCTTTTGTGTTGGTCAGAAATTATATTTAGGTTTTGATATATAATAGTGATATAGCTTTTCAGACTAATCAACATCTTTCTACATGTTTTGAGCACCATCTAGTGGTCAAAACGTATTAAAAGACTTGTAAAAAATGTTTTGGTCCATATTTTGAATACATTCAAGTACTGAAAAATCAAATAAATTTAATTATGCATTACAGAACTTAAAATGATTAAGGATTTAATTCTATATTAAGTTAATGTGTTGGTTTAGTCTTATAAAAAGTAGTTACTATCAATGTTTAATTTTTCTTTGAAAGATAACAGTTTCCAAACTGACTTGCTAATGTACCTTATGTTTAGGTAATAATTTCCTATCCTGGCCAAAATATGTAACTGTAGGTCATTGGTGCACTCTTCTCTTCCTGCAGTTGCTAATCTCACCCTCTCTCCACATTTTGTGTGCAACAATGACAACAAAAATATATAGGGCAGTGTGGTCAGCCTTGCAGGTTTATTTTGCAGCATTGCAGCATAAGTCCGAAGGAAATGCTATCAGCACCACCATCAGTGGGCACTGCTAAAGCAACTGTGGTTAGCCATTGGTCTCATATTTGGATCATAGTGCTGGACTTCTAAAGATGTGGGGAGAAATGTACTTTCAGACTTGCAAGATTCTGTTAATGCAGATTTACAATAAAGTAAAATTAGTAAGAAAAATGAGAGCCTAGTAGTGATGTTGATGGGGCTACTATCAAATAGCATTTCTAAACTAAACTATTATTGCAGAAAAATTTAATTTAAAAATAATTCTAAACCTTCTGCAGAGAGATTAGTACAAGGGCAGAGGAAGCTGTTGAGGCCAGCTAATTGTCTTCTATAGTACTCATTTAGGTTTCTGGAAAAAAATTGGTATCCACTCACCTTTAATGTTTTCTCATTGTTAGATGGAAGCTCTAGTACTGGAAGGTACTGTGGGTGGGCATACTTCATCTCTGTAAATATTAGGATGGTGGTCAACTTTGTTTTTTTCCTATTCAGAAATAAGTTAGTCTGGAACTGATTTGTAAATCTTAAAAAAAGTGACAAACATAGAAAGTGCCATTATTTCTTTTGCATCAATCAGGCATTCAATACACATATCTTTAACCCTTTGCTGTCATCTAGTAAATAATCAGATTTTTGCAGCCTAGATTAGCAATAGCAACATACTGCTTCACAGTGGTATATACTGCTTTACAGCCCTCTCTAAGTATTTTACAGAGTCAGCATATTGCCCCCAACAATCTGGGTTCTCATTTTACCAACCTCGGAAGGATGGAAGGATGAGTCAATCTTGAGCCGGTGAGACTCGAACTGCCAAACTGTTGGCAGCAAGGAGTCAGCAGAAGTAGCCTGCAGTACTGCATTCTAACCACTGCTCCATCAGTTAGGTAAGAAACAGAATTGTATCTACAGTTGATTGCATCCTAAACAAACATGTGTAAGGACTTTATTAAAATGAGCCCAAACTCACTGCAGCAACCCAGAACAGCAGAAAAAGGAAATGGAGCATCTATACAACACATTCCAACAAAATGGATATCCACGCAACTTCATCAAAAAGTTCCTGATCACTCAACCCAATACAGCATAACCAACACAACCCCCCAAAAGAATTACACTGCCATATATCAAGAATATCTCAGAAACCACAAATAGACTACTATAACCACATGGAATCAGCATAGCACATAAGCCAACTAAAGCCCTTCAAAACATCCTAAGTAAACCCAAAGACCCAGCAACCCCAGAACAAAAAAAAAACAGGAGTTGTTTACAACAAACAATGTAAGAACTGCAACAACCAGTATGTAGGACAAACAGGGAGAAGACTGGCAGAACGCATCCATGAACACCAACTGGTAGTCAAAAGACATGATGAAAATTCTTTCATTTCACAACATATAGACAGATTTAACCATTGTTTCAATTGGGGAAATCCTAGACCAGGACAAATCCAAAAATGCCAGGGACTTTCTAGAAGCCTGGCACTCTGACAAATCAATCATCAATAGACACATAGACATTAACAACATCTATAGATTATGCAAAAGACACAATCAACCAGTTCAAAAGAGAAAAAGATTCTAGCACCTTTCCACCAATAATCAGCACTCAGATCAGCACAGATTAACTCCAAGGTCACCTTCAGACCAAAAATCAAGTAAACAATGCCCCAAGAAAACAAGCAAGCTCAGAGAGCATCAAGGATCCCTTTAAACAAACATATATAAGGATAGAGAAGAAAACATTAACAATAAGTTGAATAAATTAAGGGTGACTTAAAAACTGTCAGATAATGGGTTTATGATAAGAACCAGTTTGATTCAATGGTTAAGGCACCAGGCTAGAAAGTAAGAGACCATGAGTTCAAGTCCCACCTTAGCCATGAAAGCCAGCTGAGAGACCTTGGGTCAGTCACTCACTCTCAGCCAAATTCACCTCACAGGATTGTTGCTGTGGGGAAAATAGGAGGAGAAAGTGTGTTGGATATGTTCACTGCTTTGAGTTATTTATAAAAATAATAAAGTCAGGAACCAAACAAACAAAATTATTAGAACATCACAGTGTCATAAGAACATAGCAAAATGAAACCCTGCCAACCTCATTATTACGGTATGTTTGTGCCACAGGCAAAAGACACAAGGCCTGACATGTCTCCTACTGGCTTCTACTCTAGAATAACTGCTGTATAACTATCCCATCCAATTTTTAATCATTAACTATGATTTCATTGGCTTGTACCTTGCTTATAGTTAAGATTAACATAGTATGTTTGAATTGAATAAAGGCAACCTAGGAATATTTTACTTATGTAAACAATAATGTGGATATTATGACCACATAAAAGGAAGAAGTGTGATTATGCTTTTTATCATAGTACTCAAACCATTGGGAAGATCCATTTTTATCATAATGTTCATATCCTTTGCAAAATCATTAGTTAAATTGGATTTTTCAGCCATAATCTATGTGGATGGCCACCAGTTTAGTATTTTCAAAAGGGAACTGAGTAAATGCATGACAGATGGACTTATCAGTAAATTCTGATCTTAATGGCTATTTATTACCTCTAGTATTATAGTAGGATATAATACATATAAGCCTATTTGTGGATAAGCCAACTCTAACTATTTCATATTTTATTTTTCACGACTTATTTGTGAGTGGTGGATTTTTCATGATATTTTGGTTAAAAATATGTTTGTATATATAGAATAATTTGCTGGTTCATATATATATCAAAAAGCATTCATCCTCTTCCCCTGTCTCTTGTAGCTAACAAAGTGAGAAAGAGCCTGTGGCCTAGGGGCAACACTTCTGCTTAACATGCAGACAGCCCAGGTTCGAATCTCAGCAAGGGTATGTCTGGCTGATGAAAACCTAATAAGGTTAGAAATAGCTATCCCAGTACTCCCTTAATTCTTTGTTAGCAATCCAAACTTTGAAAAACACATATGATGTCGCAGTTAAGCGACTGCTGCCTGTGGATGGCTCTGGATTGAGCTGATACAGGCAAAATACTTCTCTCCACCATATTTGGGCCGACAGGGTGTTCAAAAAGCATTCATCCTCTTCCCCTGTCTCTTGTAGCTAACAAAGTGAGAAAGAGCTTGGGGCCTAGGGGCAACACTTCTGCTTAACATGCAGACAGCCCAGGTTCGAATCTCAGCAAGGGTATGTCTGGCTGATGAAAACCTAATAAGGTTAGAAATAGCTATCCCAGTACTCCCTTAATTCTTTGCTAGCAATCCAAACTTTGAAATATACATATATATATATATATATATATATATATATATATATATATACATAACCATATACATAACCATATACATATACCTATACATGAATTAATGCTAACAACCATAGGGGTGGTATAGATATTTCGAACTACTTAGCTCTCATCAGCCAGTCATACTCTTCTGAGATTTGAAGCTGGGCTGCTTGCATGTTAGGCAGCTATGTTGACCTCTAGGCCACAGACTCTTTCTCACTTGGTCAGCTGTATCAGGGAGGGAAGAGACCCGGGAAGGAGATATGCCTTGGGTGGTTTTTTTTTTCCGATGCATCCTGTCATCCCAAATATGGGAAGAAGAAATCTTTCCCCTGTATCAGACCAATCTAGGGCTATCCCCAGGAAGCAGTCACTACTGCAACAATCATTTTTATATTAAATTTGGATTGCTAACAAAGAGTTAAAGGGAGACTGGTATAGCAATTGTGAGCTGCTTGGCTCTCATCAGCCAGCCATACCCTTCTGAGATTCGAACCTGGGCTACATGCACATTAGGAAGCTGTGTTGACCTCTAGGCCACAGGCTCTTTCTCACTTTGTCAGCTGTATCAGGGAGGGAAGAGATCAGGGAAGGAGATATGCCTTGAGTGTTTTTTTTACAATGCACCCTGTTGGCCCAAATATGGGAAAAATAAATCTTTTGCCTATATCAGCCAAATCTAAGTCTATCCCCAGGCAGCAGTCACTACTGCAACAATCAGTTTTATGTTAAATTTGGATTGCTAACAAAGAGTTAAAGGGAGACTGGTAAAGCTATTGTGAGCTACTTAGCTCTCATCAGCCAGCCATACCCTTCTGAGATTCGAACCTGGGCTACTTGCAGATTAGGTAGATGTGTTGACCTCTAGGCCACAGGCTCCTTCTCACTTTGTCAGCTTTATCAGGGAGGGAAGAGACCAGGGGAGGAGATATGCCTTGGGTGTTTTTTGGTTTTTTTTGCAATGCACCCTGTTGGCTGAAATATGGGAAGAAGAAATCTTTTGCCTATATCAGCCAAATCTAAGTCTATCCCCAGGCAGCAGTCGCTACTGCGACAATCAGTTTTATGTTAAATTTGGATTGCTAACAAAGAGTTAAAGGGAGACTGGTAAAGCTATTGCGAGCTACTTAGCTCTTATCAGCCAGCCATACCCTTCTGAGATTCAAACCTGGGCTACTTGCACATTAGTTAGCTGTGTTGACCTCTAGGCCACAGGCTCTTTTTCACTTTGTCAGCTGTATCAGGGAGGGAAGAGACCAGGTGAGGAGATATGCCTTGAGTTTTTGTTTTTTTTTACAATGCAGCCTGTTGGCCCAAATATAGGAAGAAGAAATCTTTTGCCTGTATCAGCCCAATCTAGGGCTATCCACAGGAAGCAGTCGCTACTGCGACAATCATTTTTATGTTAAATTTGGATTGCTAACAAAGAGTTAAAAGGAGACTGGTATAGCTATTGCAAGCTACTTAGCTCTCATCAGCCAGCCATACCCTTTTGAGATTCGAACCTTGGCTGCTTGCATGTTAGTCAGATGTGTTGACCCTAGCCACAGGCTCTTTCTCACTTTGTCAGCTATATCAGGGAGGGAAGAGACCAGGGGAGGAGATATGCCTTGAGTGTTTTTTTCATGATGCATCCTGTCAGCCCAAATATGGGAAGAAGAAATCCTTTGCCTGTATCAGCCCAATGTAGGTCTATCCCCAGGCAGCAGTCACTACTGCGACAATCATTTTTATGTTAAATTTGTATTGCTAACAAAGAGTTAAAGGGAGACTGGTATACCTATTTCGAGCTACTTAGCTCTAGATAGATAGATAGATAGATAGATAGATAGATAGATAGATAGATAGATAGAGAGATAGAGAGATAGAGAGATAGAGATAGAGATAGAGATAGATAGATAGATAGATAGATAGATAGATAGATAGATAGATAGATAGATAGAGAAAAAAACAAGCCCATCTGAGGATAAATATACCCAACTTTTTGAGTTATATTTAGCACCTAAAATTCTCTCTTTATTCTTGATTATATATGGTATGCTGTAGTGGTTAATATATTAGTCTAGGCCTAGACATTGATTTCTAGTTTAACTCTCAAATATTCAAGTTCTTGACCAGTCACTCTTTCCTAACACACACACACACACACGTTATGTGGATGACACCTTTGTGATAATGAAGCGTGACCAAATAGACCAAATCTACCAAAAAAATCAAAACATCTTTACAGACATCCGATTCATGATAAAAACCGAAAACAACAATGAACTGCCATTCCTGAATGTCCTTGTAACCAGAACCACCAATGGCCAACTTCTAATATCCATATATAGAAAGACAACAGACAGAAACCAAATCCTCAACTTCCACAGCAATCACCCAAATGCCATAAATAAACCTACCGTATGTCAAAAAACACTTTTCAGAAGAGCAGAATCCCATTGCAACACCACAGAAGCCAGATTAGCAGAACAGAGGCACTTATACAGAGTCTTTGAGAGAAATGGATATTCATGAGGCTTCATCCGGAGATCCCTACGCACAAACAACACAAATGCCCAAAACAACACAACAACTACAACAGGAACAGCAATGATCAAACGAATCACAATTCCTTACATACAGAACATTTCAGAGATGACAGTAAGATTACTACACCAACACAACTTCACAGTAGCCCACAAACCACCTCGACTCTCAGACGGACCCTATCAAAACCTAAAGAGCCAACAGAAACAAATCAAAGATCGGATGTCATATACCAATGCAACAACTATGAAAAGAACTATGTGGGCCAAACAGGAAAAAAGCTATCTGCCAGACTGCACGAGCACTTCCTGGCTAACAAAAGACATGACCCATTGTCCCTCATGTCCGTCCATAAGGACGCAGAAGGACGCAAGTTCGATTTAACCAGACCACAGTTATAACTCAAGCAAAGTCAAGGAACGAAAGATAATTCCTTGAGGCCTGGTTCTCCACCAACCAATCAGTGAACAGACACATTAACCAATCACTGAGAATGAGAAAGCTACTTCAACTGAAATACCGGAAGCAACATTCCAAACAAACTGAACACAGTTCAAACTGCATTGAAGATGCCCTCCCCCCCCCAAATTATCTAATTACCAAGTCCAGACATAACATAGAACTGTGTGATATCAGACAATATGTCCATTCATATGTATTGAATATGTGTCTCATTAACTTGAAAGAAATATGGCCTTAATCCATACATTTGAGTGTCTAAAACTAATCTTACATAAGGTATAATGAACAACCCTTACAATAATCAATTGATGCTTTTTCTTCAAACTTCAAGCAAACAGCCACACAATGTCAACTTGTATCAAGTATAATAATTTTATGCTTTGTGGATTTTGTCACAAAAATCGCATTATTAAAAAAGAGAAACGGGGAAAGGATTGAAAGAGAAGGGATGTAGTTCCAGTGCATAAAAGTACTCCAGTATCTCTTATCTAATTGATTGCTTTTTAACATAGAGATAAAGTAATATCATCCAGGTTTCCCATATGTTTCAATAATCTAGCCATGCAATTTGCACAATATATTTGTTTAATATTGACCTATGAGACCATTCAAACAATGATATCAGCTTAGTAAGTACAAGCTAGTAAAAGTAACCTACCATGATACCTATAAAGATAGGCTGCAGTTTATTTTCTATTTATGTTACTATCAATTGATCAAAGAATTACTAATTCTGCAGGACAACATACTTTTTGATCTCACCATGAGCATTTTTTTTAATTTAGAAGGTATTTAAAGCTGCAAAAGGCTCTTCCAGTTTTACCTGAAGTCTTTGGAGGGAATTAGAAGATCAAGTTTGATTTAATAGTTATGGTAGAGATCTATGGGCAGAAAGAAATCTACACCAGAAACTTCTATTGTGTTTATTATTACTACATGCCTTGCTCTGTTGGAAATAATCATACAAAATGAACAGAGCATTCTTTAACAAAGCTTTTGTTTAGGGAGCTGCTTTGCCATGGTGGCAGTAAAGTTTCCCAGCAAGTGCATTCTATTTGTAGGCAGGCTGATTTGTTGCTCATTGATTTAAAAGATGCCAAAAATGCATTTTTTATTTACATCATGGCACTACATCTCACTTAAAATAAAGAATACATTTGTAAGTTGGCTTTAAAAGATACGAATCTTGGTGGAGGTTTTGTTCTACTGATTTAAACTATTTATAAAACTGCCCATCTTATACATCATAACCTTGACTGGCTTACAAACAGCAATAAAATAAAATAATAAAATAAAATATAAAAGAGAAAGATTTCTATTTCAGCATAAAACATTTAATATTTCAGCATAAAATAAAAGAACACAATCCCACATATGAACAAACAACTTTACTAAGACCCAGTCTCAATTATTCAAAATACTTGTGAGAAAAGAAATAGTTCTTCAGTGTTTTCCAGAAACCTAGGAAGAGAAGTGCCTGCCAAATCTCAGGGGGAAGGGTGTTACAAAGTGCTTTATCTAACGTATCTAATCAGTTTTGCAAGTTGTATGTGTCTGTGTCTTATCCAATGTCAACACAAATTAAACTTTTCACAAATTAAACAAATTTCTCCTCTTCTTTGGAGAGAAAAAAAGGGAAGAGTCAGACTAAAGACATTATGTAAAGAAAGTATTTCTAGTACGAATGGTGTTACTACTCTACAAATGTGTAAGAATCTGGAATGTGTGGAAAAATTAGCAGATCAGTGTGGGGATTATTATGCAAAATAAA
>NW_015387642.1:221492-239845 GCF_001527695.2 Protobothrops mucrosquamatus
CAACACAAATTAAACTTTTCACAAATTAAACAAATTTCTCCTCTTCTTTGGAGAGAAAAAAAGGGAAGAGTCAGACTAAAGACATTATGTAAAGAAAGTATTTCTAGTACGAATGGTGTTACTACTCTACAAATGTGTAAGAATCTGGAATGTGTGGAAAAATTAGCAGATCAGTGTGGGGATTATTATGCAAAATAAATAAACAAACAAACAAACAAACAAATAAATAAATAAATAAATAAATAAGAAAAGAAATCTTGGGCTGTCCTATAACCTCTCCTACTTTAACAAGCTTAGAAGTGGTGGTACATCAAACTATGAAATATTTATTGTATGAGAACCTCCATAACATAAGGATGCCTCCAGTTGCTCACTAGAGTGCCCTCTTTTATTTCTATCTTGGGGCAACCATAAACTATCACAAAAAGCTTCTACAGGCTGAATTATTATACTGTCTTCTTGAATAGTACTGAGGAAGGAAGGAAGGAAGGAAGGAAGGAAGGAAGGAAGGAAGGAAGGAAGGAAGGAAGGAAGGAAGGAAAGAAGGAAGGGAGGGAGGGAGGGAGGGAGGGAGGAATTCAAGTTGTCAATTGTTTCATAAAATATATTGCTCAATTGTGGAGAGAACTTTATAAAATGGGTAAGATTAATGTATACTTTGCAGTTTTCATCTTTTAAAAAATATTCAATAAAATTATATGTATGTATGTATGTATGTATGTATGTATATATATACATACACCGCGCGGGCGGTGTATATACATACACCGCGCGGGCGGTGTATATACATACACCGCGCGGGTGGTGTTGGGAGGGACTCGTCGCTCCCATGTTACGCCGCTTTTGCGCGAGCTGCATTGGCTGCTGGTGGCCTTCCGGGTGCGCTTCAAGGTGTTGACTATCATCTTCAAAGCGCTCCATGGCATCGGACCTGGATACCTTCGAGACCGCCTCCTGCCACAGATTACCTCCCATCGACCTGTACGCTCCCACAGAGTGGGTCTCCTCAGGGTGCCGTCAGCCAGACAGTGCCAGCTGGCGACCCCAAGGGGGAGGGCCTTCTCTGTGGGAGCTCCCACCCTCTGGAACGATCTGCCCCCAGAGATCAGGGTGATCCCTGATCTCCCTTCCTTCCGCCGCGCCCTTAAGACATGGTTGTTCCAGCTTGCGGGACTGGCCTAGGGGATTTTAGAGGGGGTTTTAATTATGTTTTAATTGGATTAGATTTAAATATTTCCCTTTTAATTAATTTTAAACTTGTATTGTAATTCTTGTATTTTTATCCGATTGTTAGCCGCCCTGAGTCCGTAAGGAGAAGGGCGGGATATAAATGTAATAAAATAAATATATATATATATATTTATATAATTACACTAAAAATACGAATCCCGGGTCCATTCATACTTGAGAGAAACAATCAAACACCAGGATAAATACAAACAAAACTGTTTAATAAACTTAGCTTTCGTTGGCTAACTGCTGACATCGTCAGAGTAAAATGCCAGAGGTTTGGAAGCTTGCTTATGAGACTGGTTGTTTTTGCGCTCTGCTCATTGAGTGAGTTACTGCTCTCTCTCAATGAGAGAGGCAATGATTCCCGAGTCTAGAAACACACAGACAGATGCAAGACTATTAGAAGTAATACAGCCAACTAGGGCAGATAGACCGGTAACTCGCTCAATGAGCAGAGCGCAAAAACAGCTGGTCTCATAAGCAAGCTTCCAAACCTCCGGCATTTTACTCTGATGACGTCGGCAGTTAGCCAATGAAAGCTAAGTTTATTAAACAGTTTTGTTTGTATTTATCCTGGTGTTTGATTGTTTCTCTCAAGTATACACACACACACACACACACAATGTAACTGTAGGTAGGAAAACATTCACATACTTGTGAATTGAAAAGGTAGTACCTGCTTTTTAAGTCAGTCCACATTCTTACCTTCCATTGGCTTGCAGTCTCATCTGTATGCTGCAGAATTGGAATCTTATGCTCTATTTGCAGTTTATTTCACATTTTTATGTTTACACTTGTAAATGTATTCTATTCAGTTACTGCAATAATTTGTATTAGAAGTGCATTCAAATACTTTATTTTTAAGCACATTTGTCTTAGAACAGTTGTTAAACATATAGACTTTTTGGTCAAATTTTATGTTGCTGCTTATTTCTCTACTTACAAATCCCTGCCCACAGGACATACAGAGAGAACAGTCAATCACAA
Organism: Protobothrops mucrosquamatus; assembly: GCF_001527695.2. NCBI lineage: Eukaryota > Metazoa > Chordata > Lepidosauria > Squamata > Viperidae > Protobothrops > Protobothrops mucrosquamatus. Next base: position 223,713 of record NW_015387642.1, read on the forward strand.
TGCCTGGAAATGAATGGTATTTTGAGACCTAAGACATAACATTGTACAATCCGGACAAAAAGCCTCTGGTACGATGTAATTAATTTGTCTTATATTACATTACAAGACAGAACCTTTTTGTTTCTTGATTGTTCTTATAATATGTTTTTTGAAATTACTTAATTTACTGAAGCCAATTTAATGGGATAGATAGGCCTTTGTGTTGGCTAAGGTTTACATATCAACCTTCAGGCTTCAATCTATTGAACATCTGAAGTAAAAAAGAGAAAATGAAATTTTTAAAAATAGAAGAGATAACTTCATGCTGGTTTAGTTTATATTTGTGTTTCATTGAGCTGATGCTCAAAGAGCTATTCTATTTCAGCGCCAATAAAATTAAGAAATTTAAGCCCATAAGACAAACTAAACAAACAACTGTTGGGACCTAAGTAAGAGGAGAGAAGGAAAAGCCTTTTCTTCATTCAGTGATGCTTACATTGTTTTGTGAAGTAACCATCCTGTGCTGATATTGGGAAAAATATCAAAGATAGTTTGTTAAGTGATGATTATATCTTTTAAATACTGCAGCCAATTTTGGTCACCATATCACAAAAAAGATGTTGAGAGTTTGGAAAAAATTCAGAGAAGAGCAACTAAGATGATCAAATGCCTGGAGACTAAAACATATGAAGAATGGCTGCAGGACTGGGGTTTGGCTAGTCTAAAGAAAAGAAGAAATAGGGGAGACATATAGCAGTATTCCAGTATCTGAGGGGCTGCCACCATGAAGAGGGAGTCACTTTGTTCACCAGAGCACCAGAGGAAAGGACGAGAAACAATGATTGGAAACTGATCAAAGAGGGAAGCAATCTAGAATTAAGGAGAAACGTCCTGATAGTGAGGACAATCAACCAGTGGAACAGCTTGCCTCCAAATCTCCATCACTGGAGATTTTTAAGAAGAGACTAGCAAAAACGTTATGCCTAATAAGTTAAATCTGATACTTCCCCCCAGCCTTTCTGACAAGTTTGTAAACAATTTACTTGCACTTCTCAGGCCTGGTGCTAGGTGGCAGTTGGTTGTTGCCATATGGGCATTCCTTACTGTGGAAAACTGTGCTTTACAACATTTCCCACAAAATACGTATACTGCTCTGTATTGTTCAGATATATTTCTGGATCACAGCCCTAGAAGTTCATCTTCAGGTATGTAATTTCAAGTCAGTTAAATTAAATAAGGAAATTTAATATGCCTTATAGTCAGTGGTGGGATTCAAATATGTGAACAACCGGTTGTCTGTCTGGATGCTGCTTCTGGAAGTCCATTCTGGGCCTGGGCAACAAAAAATTAGCTACAGGTTCTGCCGAATGAGTGCAAACTGGCTGAATTCCACTACTGCTTATAGTGACATTTTAGCAATAGAAATATTTCTCTAACATATAGAAAATTGGTCTTATTTAGTTCCTTTGTGTTCAAAAGAAAACTGATAGGTTTAAAATAATTGTGGAATAGAAGTACAGATTTGGGCCTATATATTTATGCAATCTAGTTCATAAATCTGCCAGTTTTTTGAGAACTCCCACAAAACAAATTTACACTGCTGTTGGATTTGTCCCTCACCATTACATTCCCACACAATTTCACTCTCCAGTGGCTGACTAATAGCCGAATCTCATCTGTGTTGCAGATGAGTCAATTGTTCTGTAATTGTTGAAATCAAGGCTTAGTGTAACCTTGGAATCATATTTAAAAAATAAATAGGGAGGAGGCTTTGCTGCTCTCCATCCACAGAGCATGCTTATTTGTTGACCTGTTGCCCAAACAAACAAAAGGTGACTAATGGTGAGGACAAGAGAGCAGTTGTTTTTTGTTAATTTGTTTGTTCTTTGGCCATCTCATTTCTGGCTAGTTGGAGACAATGCAGATAAATATATCTCACAATCTTCCCAGCCGTCCAAAATGTCTCAGTCCTCCACCCGAAAACATTTTGATGTCTAAGGCTAAGTGTAAAATGGTACGCCTTCTCTCAATAAACATATATTAATCAAACTGACAAACTGACAATGTGGAAGGAACAAACTGAATTGTTGCTTCCACATTTGAGGACAACAGACCTTTGAAGGAAGCAAAAAAACGAAACAAAACCCAACACCCTGTGTGAAGCTATAGAAACCCAACATTATTGTAGTATCCATTTTAATATTGTGCCAAAATCAGTCTACCAATGTTCCAGAGTTTTCTTCTTCAGACAGTTTTGCTTCTCATTCTCAGAAGCTTTGAATTACTTTTTACGAAGTTGTTGAGCTCACTTTAATGCTGTGAGCTAAGAGAAAAAATTGATTGTTAAGCTTATTTGTTTGTTTTCTTGATAATATTTCTCCTGACAGTTTTATGCAGGTCCAAGTTGATTCATGACTCTTCCAATACCAAACTCCCACACTGAGCAAGTAGCTAATAGCAGAACCCTAAATGACTCAACATAGTCAGAAAAAAACCTTTATTACAAGCTAGAATGTTTCTGCAGAACACCAACTATTACAGAACACAGGAATCCTGTCTATATTTACCATAAACAAAAAATCAGACCAATTGTCTGTCTGGTAGTTGACATGATAATAAAGCTATTGCTCTAAGCTGGTATTTGTTCTCTCCATTTCTTTATGTTCTCTCCATTACTTTATCTCCATGAATGATAGGCAGAAGAGAGGTGATTTTAACATACAATGAGTTAAATGCAATTTATTTAATAATTTATTAAAGTTTTAAATATATCCTCAAAAAGTGTGCTCTGAATTATGTGCTTCTGTTGTAAATAATATGATGGACAGGCAGTGGCTTTGAAAAATAGAATAGACAAAGGAGCAAATAAGTGGCAGATTCAAGAACAAAACAGAATAATGTCATCTTTTTGTTCTGTACTATCTACTTAAATTCCAATTCTTTTATTCCATCTCACATCCTAAGCTCAAAACTCAAACTGAGCAATGTTTATTCACAGGACTGCTCCTTGTTGTAGAAAACAGGTTTCTCAGTTGGCAATCTTGTTTGTTGGAATCATAGTCCTACCACAGAACTAATGTAGTCAAATCTGTTGCTCTCCATCCGAGAAGTGATTGCCAGTTTTGCAGCCCCCTTGGTCATTAAGCTGACCATTTTTCTCAGATATGATTATGGTTATTATAAAGCCAGTATGATGTAGTGGTTATGACACCAGGATAGCAACCGTAAGGCCATGAGTTCTAGTTCCATCTTAGGCTTGAAGCCAGCTGGGTGACCTTGGGCCAGTCATATCTTTCTCAACCCTTGTAAGGATGTAAGGGCAAACCACTACAACAGTCTTTCCCAGAAAACTACAGGGACTTATTCATGGTGTTACTAAAAGTAAAAATCACAAAGGTGCACACTCGACTAATGTACTAACAACATTTTTTGCCTAACTTGAGTTATTCAAATTAAATGCAAAGAAAATAAATGATTTATTTTATGTGTCCTAATATTTTTTTTTGTTTTAGTGACTTTATGGAAGTCAAAGTATGCAAAGGAGCACAGATTGTTTCAGTTTACTTTTTTATTTTATTTTTTAAAAAAAACCTCATAATTTTATTTAGTCATTATTAGTTCAGAACAAGGCTTCGATATTCAGTAGTCTATCTTTTATTATCTATGTGAAATAGCATACAGATGTAGAGCAGAATGTGCTGAACTAATTCTACATTTTAATAAGGCATCTCTATCTAAATCAAGGAGTTTTGCCATAACTGACAGTTATAATTGGAGCAATGAAATCTGAGGACTTCCACAGAAAGATTGAATTACTGCTTTAGGGGAAAGACTTGTAGCAGCAGTAGAGAAGGGAGACTTGATGTGGGGTGAATCAAGGGCAAAAATATCTATGGTACGTAAATTACAATGTATATATATATATGTGTGTGTGTGTGTGTATATGTACACACACAAAGAGGCATTGAATATATTTTTCATATGTTACTACCTATCTATGTATGAATGAACATTATCTTATTTAAATACCACATACAAATTCAATACAATGGAAACACAATAAATAGGACAAATGCATATTTCTGAACTGACATTTTGGGGAGGGAACTGGATAAGAAATCAATATTTTATAGGTCAAGAAAATTGTTCTTATACGATTCTTAAGAAAAATTTGAATATTCCTTTAAGGTTGATCTCCGTATCAGAGGACAGGAAGGAAGTCAATGCACACTGTTTTAAAAAAGGGATTCAGAAAACTACATGCCAATTAACTTACTGCTTACTCTGAATAAAATTCTATATAATTATTAATAAAATTATCAATAATAAAAAGACAGATCTTGCTCAAGAAAATAAATATGGCTTCTGCAAAGGTAAATCTCACTGAAGTATTGCAAGAGGTAGAATATTGGCTCAGAAGTGCTCCTGTCGGCATTCTTGCTTGGACTTCCGGTTATAGTCTAAAAGAAAGTCTATACCAGAAGTCTCTGAAACAACTCAGTTTTTAAAAGTTTATAAGGAAAAATTATTACTAGTCTATTTAGAATATGCTCCAAAGTACCTTTATATAGTACTCTGATGTTGCAAAACTTTATACAATCTTATCTAATTTCCTGGTAATTTTTTTTTTAATTTCAATTTTTATATGCTCTATTTGTATATTTTTCTAAAGGAACTCAAGACAGCTTACAATGAGAACTTCCTTGAATAGGTTAAGCAGAAACTGTCTAGTCCAGTGTCATCCAGTAAGTTTCAGTGGCTCACAATAAACCTGAATTTGGAAAGGGAGGGAAGTGGTGGTGGTACTTGCTGAAGATGCCCAAGGAAGAGGCAAATATGTATCAAAAAGAGAGAATGTGAGAGTCAATCACAGCAACTAATAAAGATAAAACAATTTAGTTCCAGAAGATTTCAGCTTATCCAGTTATGGAAAGGATACCAAACTTAAGACTTGAAAGAAGACATAAGAGAAGATAATTCTCAACATTCAAAGTGCCTTTCAAAAAAGAGGTTATTTTCATGTGAACTGGATGATACAATGGCACTCAAGTAGAAAAAATACCTAGAGGCATTAGAAATTGGCCGACCCATTTAAGAAGTTATAGAAGTAGATAGAAATTGTGATCATCATGTAAGAACAAGGGATTGCACAATGGATATTCTACCTTAGCTCTTTTGAAACTCTTATTTAGCTTAGCCAGCTACCTTTTAGACTTGTACTTTAGATGTTATAAAAACTTTCTGTATGAATGACTGTGGGACACTTAGTGAAGTACATTTGGTTTGTCCAGCCACTATTGTTTGCTTATTCTATGAGTCATTTCTCTTGGAAAGTAACTCTCTCTCTCTCTCTCATCTATCTTTGTGGCTTCTTCAGTATTCCAATAATTTATAGAGATATTTCATTTTATATTTTATATTATTCAATGTACTTAAATGTTATTAAAGATAGATGGCATACCAGTATTCATTATGCCATAAATGGCCAAGAATCTAATCAGTGATGTTAGTTAAGCATGGAATGAAATTAAATCAGGGAAATGCTTTTCTTTAGAGGAGCTGCAAGAAATTTAGTATGGTAAATTAGGGATAAGTGGTTTGGAGTCATTTCAAGCTCTGATTAAAATCAGTGAAGTAGCTCAAGAATCAGGATATAAAGCCCAATGATGCAAAAAAGATGAAAAGCATACTTTTTTCAGCAATGTCAAAATTAGTTACAATACTTTTCTTAAACAAGGTCTGAAAGTGACTACTAGAAAATATTCATATCAAGTTTTACTCATACTAAGGGAATGTGAAGTCACAGTTGCCAGTTCTTTAGCTGGTCTTAGCTTAACAACAACAACAACAACAACAACAACAACAACAACAACAACAACAATAATAATAATAATAATAATAATAATAATAATAATAATAATAATAATAATAATAATGTTGGAAGGGACCTTGGAGGTCATCTAGTCCAACCCCCTGCTCAGGCAGGAAACCCTATACCATTTCGGACAAATGGCTGTCCAGTCTCTTCTTAAAAACCTCCAGTGTTGGAGCATTCACCGCTTCTGGAGGCAGGTTGTTCCACTGGTTAATTGTTCTAACTGTCAGGAAGTTTCTCCTTAGTTCTAGGGTGCTTCTCTCCTTGATTAGTTTCCATCCATTGCTTCTTGTCCTGCCCTCAGGCGCTTTGGAGAATAGCTTGACTCCCTCTTCTTTGTGGCAGCCCCTGAGATATTGGAACACTGCTATCATGTCCCCCCTCGTCCTTCTCTTCATTAAACTAGACATACACAATTCCAGCAACTGTTCCTTATATGTTTTAGCCTCCAATCCTCTAATCATCTTTGTTGCTCTTCTCTGTACTCTTTCTAGAGTCTCAACGTCTTTTTTACATCGTGGTGACCAAAACTGGATGCAGTATTCCAAGTGTGGCCTTACCAAGGCATTGTAAAGTGGTATTAATACTTCACATGATCTTGATTCTATCCCTCTGTTAATGCAGCCTAACACTGTGTTGGCTTTTTTGGCAGCTGCAGCACACTGCTGGTTCATATCTAAGTGATTGTCCACTAGGACTCCGAGATCCCTTTCACAGTTGCTACTGTTGAGCAAGGTACCCCCTATACTATACCTGTACATTTGGTTTTTCTTGCCTAAATGTAGAATCTTACTTTTTTCACCATTGAATTTCATTTTATTAGATAACGCCCAGTGTTCAAGTCTGTCCAGATCCTTCTGTATCTTAAGCCTATCTTCTGGAGTGTTGGCTATTCCTGGCAGCTTGGTGTCGTCTGCAAATTTGATGAGTTCCCCATCTATCCCCTTGTCCAAATCGTTGATGAAGATGTTGAAGAGCACTGGGCCTAGAACAGAGCCCTGGGGCACCCCACTACATACTTCCCTCCATGTAGATGAAGTTCCATTGAGGACCACACGCTGAGTACGGCCGGTCAGCCAGCTACGGATCCATTTGGTGGTGATGCTGTCTAATCCACATTTTTCTATCTTATCAAGTAGTAGGTTGTGATCTACTTTATCAAATATCTTATTAAAGTCCAAGTAAATTATATCCACAGCATTCCTCTGATCCACTAATTTTGTCACTTGGTCAAAGAATGCAATAAGATTTGTCTGGCATGATCTGTTTTTGACAAACCCATGTTGGCTTTTAGTAATGACTTTGCCTCTAGGTGTTCGCTGATTCGTTGTTTGATTATTTTTTCCAGAATCTTCCCAGTATTGAGGTCAGGCTGATAGGTCTGTAATTTCCTGGATCCATTTTTTCTCTTTTTTGAAGATGGGAACTACATCAGCTCTTTTCCAGCCCTCTGGTACTTCCCCAGTGCTCCAGGATCTTTGAAAAATATAGTTCAGTGGTTCTGAGATCACATCTGCCAGTTCCTTGAGAACCTTGGGGTGTAATCCATCTGGTCCTGGTGATTTGAACTTGTCTAGGCTGGACAGGTGCTCACTTACCATTTTCTTGCCTATCTTAACTTGTGTTTCTAATCTGTTTTTGATAGGTTGGACTGTTTTTTCCCTTTATGTAAAGACATATGCAAAAAATGAGTTAAATAGTTCTGCTTTCTCCCTGTTGCTTGTCACCTTCTTGCCACTTTCCCCCACTAATGGACCAATCATTTCCTTAACTTTTTTCTTGTNGGCGGTCTCGGAGATAACCGGGTCCTATGCCATGAAGCGCTTTAAAGGTGGTAACTAACACCTTAAAGCGCACCCGGAGGGCCACTGGCAACCAGTGCAGCTCACGCAGTAGCGGTGTCACATGGGAGCGACGAGTCCCTCCCAACACCGCCCGCGCGGCCGCATTCTGGACCATTTGAAGCCTCCGGGTGCTCCTCTGGGGGAGCCCCATGTAGAGAGCATTACAGTAGTCCAGGCGGGAGGTGACAAGAGCATGAGTGACTGTGCGTAAGGCGTCCCGGTCCAGAAAAGGCCGCAACTGGTAAATCAGGCGAACCTGATAAAACGCCCCCCTGGTCACGGCCGACAGATGGTCATCCAAAGTCAGCCTTGAATCCAGGAGGACTCCCAAGTTGCGCGCCCTCTCTGAGGGGGCCAAAGATTCGCCCCCTATAGTCAGCGATGGCGTCAGCTGACCATACCGAGACGCCGGCAACCACAGCCACTCGGTCTTTGCAGGCTCGGACTATTTGCTGATATTTTGCTTTAGTTATATGCCCCTCTTTCCACTTTTTATACTTGTTCTTTTTATCTTTCAATTTATCAGAGAGTTCTTTATGCAGCCATGCTGGTTTCTTTTGAGAGCTGTTATTTTTCTTCTTGTTGGTATTGTGCTAGACTGGGCTTTTATTATCTCACTTTTCAAAATTTCCCAAGCTTCTTGAATTGTTTTCTCCTTGAGGATTCTCATCCCTGGAATCCTTTCCAAGCCCTCTCTAAGTTTATTGAAATTAGCTCTCTTAAAGTCCAAGACTCTAGTTTGACTGTGTTCTATTGCTTGTGCTTCCATAATGTTGAATTCCAATATTGCATGATCAGTTCTCCCCAAGGTTCCTGTGGCTTCAACACCTTCTATCATTTCATCTCTGTTAGTGAGGATTAGATCCAATATGGCTAATCCCCTAGTTCCCTTCTCTACTTTTTGGGAGACAAAGGTGTCTGCTAGGTTTGTCAGTTTGTCTGTTTGATCTTCCACATGGTGCAGAGTTTCTCTCCCAGTTGATGTCCAGGTAATTAAAGTCCCCCATTACTATTGTGATGTGCTTCCTACATACCTTAGTTAGCTGACTAGCAAAAAGTTCATCTATTTCCTCTGTTTGGTTGGGTGGCCTATAGTATACACCTATGGCAATTGTCATTCCCCCCCTTTTATATTGACCCAAATGCATTCAAGACAGTTTTCATCATTGTTGTGCTCTATTTCATGCACATGGAGTTCTTCTCAAGAACCTAGGATGATGCAATGTATTGGCATGGTGTATATGTGCAGATTCAAGCAGATGGAAATTTTATCAATACACAAGTTTTCTAAGTGCTACCCATAATTTTTTGTTATGGTATTTGGCATGGAAATAACCACTGGGGCTACCATGACTGGTTTATGCCATAACTGTTCCATTTCAATTTTCAGACCTTGATACTTTGTGATATTCTCTAATTCTTTGTCTTCTATTCTTTGTCTTTGTAGCATTGCTACAACAATTATCCACATTTTCTTCTTTTCAACCACAGTTATATCTGAGATATTAAGAGCTAAATTCTCATCAGATTGTACTCATAAATCCCATATTTTAATCTGCACATTTTTACTAATTTTTCAACTCTGTGTTCCCATTAATTTTTCATTCCTATACTTGATAATTTTTACAGGTGTTCCAGTTTGATCATTGCATTCTTTATAATCATTTGCATAATCTTCTTGCATGAGCTGATTATATGATCTATTGTTTCTTCTGCTTCTTTCACAATCTGCACTCTGAATCATTTGATGATTTTTCCATTCTGGCCTTGATGGCATTAATTCAGATAGCTTGCTCTTATACAGCCAAAATCAATTCTTCACTTTCTTTTTTTATGTTCCAGTTACAGTATAAGCCATATCTGTCTAGAATTATTATTATTACCCAGTTCCATTAATCATGTACTACAGCAGATTGTGATCAATTTTCTTCTTCATAATTTGAGCTTTGCCCAAGAGTTTCAAGAGTGGCATCTAATTTTGTAGGAGGTGCCTAACAAATGCAATTATTTCAGTAAGACTGTCGTAGGTTCCTCTACATCTAAGCAATTCAATTCTTTCTAAGTTTTAATGCTATTGCATCTAGTGCTCCAAATAACAATTGGTGATACTGTAGACTTTTTCCAAGGTTTTACAGTCTCTGTTTGCACATTTCAGTATTTTATAATCTTTATAATATGTATCTATCAGCCAAACATGGTTCCTTCCAGAGACAGTAATAGCTATGGAAATGCATCTTCCATATGTCAATCAGTATGAATTTTAAATTTTGCTCAGACGTTTTCTGTGACTTCATGTTTGCAGCTATTCCTATTGGCCACAAATTCAGAATTATATCAATGCCAGTGTGATATCTTCCCAACTCAATAGTGCTTTTTCTTAACAAACTGCCTATGTGATTTTGCTGCATCCAGTTATTAATGATCAACTGTTCCATCCATGCCTCAGCACAGTTGGCATGTACTATCCAGATTGTCTTATGTATTTTGCTTTACTAACTTTTATATGTAATACATGTTCTTCTTGAAACTCAACATTAAGAAAACCAAGATCATGGCATCTGGCCCTCTCAATTCCTGGCAAATAGATGGGGAAGAAATGGAGGTTGTGACAGATTTTATCTTCCTAAGCTCCAAGATCACCACAGATGGGGACTGCAACCAAGAAATTAAAAGAAGCTTGCTCCTGGGGAGAAACGCTATGGCAAATCTAGACAGCATACTAAAAAGCAGAGACATCACCCTGTCAACAAAAGTGTGTATAGTCAAGGCCATGGTTTTCCAATGTATGGCTGTGAAAGTTAGACAATAAGAAAGGCTGAGCACAAAAGAATTGAGGCCTTTGAACTATGGTGCTGGAGAAGAGTCCTGAGAGTCCCCTGGACTGCAAGGTGATCAAACCGGTCAGTCCTAGAGGAGATCAACCCTGATTGCTCTTTAGAAGGCCAGATCCTGAAGTTGAAACTCAAGTACTTTGGCCACCTAATGAGAAGGAAGGATTCACTGGAGAAGAGCCCAATGCTGGGAAAGATTGAGGGCAATAGAAGAAGGGGACAACAGAGAATGAGGTGGCTGGATGGAGTCACTGAAGCAGTAGGCATGAGGTTAAATAGACTCCAGAAGATGGTAGAAGACAGGAAGGCCTGGAGGAACGTTGTCCATGGGATCGCGATGGGTCGGATACGACTTCGCAACTAACAACAACAACATGTTCTTCAGCTACAAAAGCATTCCTTCTGCTTCCTTTTTTATCGTGCCATTCTTAAACCACTACCATGCTCTGATGTTGTTTAATTTTCCTTCATTATCTTCCAAGAAATGCCACAGAGTACTTTGATTTTCCAATTTTCTTATTTCATTTTCAGCTGTTGTTTAGTTTCTTTCAAATTTTATTCATTTATGTTTCAGACCACCCAATTTATACATAATAACTCCAGGTTGTATACAGGAAATTTAAAAAATGCAAAATAAATAAATACAGTTAAAATTCAACACAATATTAGTAGAGAACCAGGAAATCCTATTCAAATCCCTCTCCAAATGAGAAGCTCTATTTATTGCAATTTGCAATCTCAGCTTTTCACAGTTGAGTCTTTGCTCTATGGAAATTGCAAAGGTATGGCATTCACAGCAGTTACCTCTGTCAAATTCACTGAGACTGGCTCCTCAGTTATAACATAAGAATCAATTCATATGTTATGCATAATTAATAACTGAATAGCATCTTTCCTCCTTGCCCCTCCATTTTATATTCATTCAAGAACAAAGCAGAAAAGTTACATTTCATCTATTTCTCAGCAAGTAATCTGTATTCAGGTTAACAGAAAAAAAAAATCCTAATTACTTCAGTAGATCTTTGTTCTAAATAAATGTGCCAAATGAATCAGTAAAAATAATCAGCGAAACTTAGTAGTAAGTAGAAAACACTATTTCATGAAATTATTTCTCCTGTGAGCAAAGATTCAGGTTCATAAAGGCTTGGTTGAATCACTATTATTCCTTCCATGGACAATAATTTTTATAAAACAGAATATTTGCTAAAGTCAATGACTTTTATCACTTATGAGAATAAATAATAACTTGTAACTATTATGGTTAAAAAGCTGAAAACCAGTATTTGTTTTGCTTAAAAATAGTATTGATTGGCAGCGTATGTAACAATTGTATATTCTTTTAATATGACATTGGGGAATACACTGTACTTTTATTATGCTGTTATGGGTTTGGTAAAGGGTTGTAAGTCACTCTGACAGCCCTACAGGATGATAATGTAGAGCAGGAATCAATAAACAAACAAAGTGATGTAGGTAATAAATATAAACATGATATATCTAGAAGTAAAACATTTTTCCCAACATTGACTGGCTTCATTTGTATTATTTATAAGTATGAAAAGGAACAGCTATATAATACAGATATGGATTTGATGTTTAAACGTATAGGCAAGCAACTCAAAATTTATATTCTGATTCTAGGTTTTCTGATTTACTGTAGTGATCCTGGGCTAAATATAAAACAGTTTTCAGAAATGAGAAAGGCAATGCTGTACCAGGTCAAAAGTTCATTTAGTAGCAATGATACCAGAGAAATCCTGGTTTCCACTCTTCTTATCAATTTACATTGGATGGCATTTGAGATGATATCTTTTGAAACTGGAAAAAAAGATGGCAGGGTGGATTACTGCCTAAATAAGCAGAGTTAGTTCCAATCTGTTCTTATCTCCTGGAAAGTTAGCCATACTCACTGCACAGAATCATTTCTTAATTCCTTCTTTATGGACCAACTGAAAGAAGAAATAATGTCATGGTAAGGCTAATAAAATCTAAATGCTCACTTTTTACTACTCTTCTTGAGATTCCTGATCTTATTAGTATGGAGAGGAGAGGAGAGGAATATAAATAGTTATTATTTTCACCTATGGCAAGCCTTTTTGTGGCTCAGCTGTTCATATGATTGCTAGTTCTGAGCCAATAATGTGATCTAGTAAATAGCATCAGATTCACAGTTACATTAGCTTCTTCGTTTACTGGATAACAGAGAGTGAAGTGGACAAGACATCAGCAGAAAGTGAAAGGATTTTTAGGATCAGATTAAGTATGAAGTGAAGCTCAACCGAAGCAATGGAGAAAGTAATGCATGTTTAGTTCTCTGCCTCCACTGCATTTGCACAGAACTTGCAAATTTTGTCTTGGTTATTACATTTTTATCAAATCAGCATAGTCCATGTGGAGTGACCACTGAAAAAGTGGGAGTGACAGTAGGTGCAAAATATGGCAGATAATGCTAGTGGACATAGTTACAGATCACATGATACCTGGATCAAAAAGTTTTAGTGGTTGCCAATTGTTTGGCAAGCCCAATATAATGCTAGAGTAAAACTTTAGTGCCCTAAATTCTAATTCTTCTGTTTTAAACATACTGAGCTCCTCTCTATAAGTCCTTTGAAAGGTACCCTACAATCATAGCTTCATCTGTCTGAAATATAAGAGATAATTTTCTACTGGACTGTTCTCATTCACTCTGTTGTGATTGTATTTGATTTTCATTTTCTCTGCATTTGGAAACCTTTTGTCAGGTTTATAATATTTAAATGATTTTAGAATTCACTTTATATAATAAACATTTTTATTATTTTAGGTACCTTAAATACTCATTTGAGCAGAAAGAGCTCAAAATCTAAATAAATAACTTTATTACTTTCATAAGGATGCTCACCAACTGACTTTGAGCAAGTCAGAAATTTGGAAGTCTCTGTATCCTTATGGTACAATAAAACAGGATTGTGTACATAAATTGTTATTAACAATTGTCTTCTGTCTTGATTCACCATTAATAGCTTGCTTTAGTGCTTTAAAGTGCTAAGTATTTTAATACATTTATCTTGTTTGCCTCCTAGCAGTCTTAAAATAACTCTTGTAATGCATTTTCCAAGTAATGCATGGATCTGACATCAAGGAGTCCTTCGGAAGTTAGGTTTTTTAAAATATTTTAAACTAGGTCTCAGTTCCATGAGCAATTTCCCTTCTACTTCAGAGAAGGGAACAGTCTAGCTCAGAGGTGTCAAACTGCTGGCCTGCGGGCCGGACACATCACATGGAAGCCACGCCCACCCCATTGCCGGCAATGGCAAAACTGTCCTGATACGTTGTGCGAAGTCACGTGATGTCACGAGTTTGACATGTCTGGACTCTAGCTGAAGTGGTTTATCCTTGATCTTCTACATCAGTGTCCATATGTTCTGATTAATAGTGTCCAAATCATCACAAGCATTGTGTATTAAATATGCAAACTGAAAGCTGAATGGTTGTTTGTAAAGAGAATTCTCAATGTGATGATCATTTGCATAATCAACATAAAACAAACATCCCTCATTTTTTTTGCTATCTATCCTTTAACGTCTCAACCATGGTTTTAAAACATGCATTCCTGTCATTGCTGAGATTTCAGGGTCTCCAGCATTAATATTTCCAAAAATATTTTGGGAATTTTTCAGCTCCCAGCAACAGGCACACTTGCCACAACATTTTAATTTTGAGAAAGGCTATCCAGAGGAACACAGCCCAATTGTTTTATTTTTTTTAGCAACAGTGCTATTATGTAAGGAAAGAATCCTTATAAAAATAAAGATATTTATATTTTAGCTTACATAAGGAAGACAAAAATACACATGGCCTTTTTTACATGTCCTGTAAAATTCATTGTAAAAGTCATTATGTCAACATTATAATCCATGAACATGTTCTAAACACTTCTCTTCTCAGGAGACTGGAAGGCCTAAAAACAACAAAATCAAATTCAGCCTGCTGAGAGAAAGCTTACTGAGAGAAAAATTGAGTTTATGACCATGAACAATTCATGTTGTTCACATGCACATAAAGAAAAACAACAAAAACAAAGTCATGTAAATCAGAGTGGTGTCATTGTCTCCTGTGGAGAGACTTTTTCCCCAAAGCTACACACACCTTTTTTTAATTAAAAAAACAACCTGCATTGCTGCTCCTAATGGCTTCTAGTCTACATTAGTCTATATCTAAACTCCAAATTTGTGATAATCTCTCCTCGTTGTGCTTGGCCATGACAAATAATGTCATAGCTGTTATGTTTTTTCCTCTGTTCTACAAGCCCACAGCATATGAACTTGCACTCGCCCTGCATGACTGTTCTTTCATCTGTATACGTGAAATAGGGAAGCAAAATAGAAAGTCAAATTGAAATTCAGAGGATAAATAAAAGGATTCTCTGCAGAGTGCACTTAGAGATAAAGTAGCTTTAAATTTTTTCCTAAGTAAGTAGAAAAGCACCTTTAAAAAACCAAATGAAAAGTATTCCATAACTCTATTCAATAATGTGGTAATTCTGCATTAACATACAATTAATCCTGAGGTGGAATGCAGTATCACAAGATTTCTGACACTGCTCTGAACAGCCAGCCAGTGAATTTTATTACTTACTTTACTTACCAGAGCTTTTTTGCGTGTTGCTAGTAATCTATCATATTATTCGGGATGTTTTCCCCCTCTGCTTCATGTAAAAACTCACAAACTTTAACTTTGTGCCCCCCCCTCTAAATTGGAACAGGAATGTGCAAAACTCACATATTCAAGAATAGAACGTTTCTAGAGAAATCTGAATTTTTTTTCCCTCTGTTGAAATTATGCTTGCTCTGGGGAAAGTTTGGAAGTTTACAGAAGCATATCTTCGAAACTGTAAATAGTTGATAATATTGTGGACCTGGTATCTCTAACAAAAAGACCATAATCAGAATTCTTAAAACTGTTTCCACTTTACAGATTTACTTCTGTAGAAGGTTGAATTGCCCCCATATTGGTATAGTCCAAAGAGGAAAGGGGAAATTCCAAAATTTTTGGAATGTTCTGTTCCCAAACCAGTGATTATTTTTTTTAAAAAAAAGTTTCTCTCATCTTAGTGGAATTTTACACTTTTATGCTGATCTTGTCAACACATCTGGGAGTTCAGCTTAGCTCTCAGAACTTTAAATATGGCATCAATTCTAAAGGAGCCCTTATTTTAGCATTTTGCTTGACCAGAGCAGAATTAAATCTCTTGATAATGAATAAATGGGTCCCAGGCTGGAGTCCTTCCTAGGACAGATTAAGTTTGCCTACTAGCTCTGCCAAATTTTCTTTCTAATGATTAGAAGTAGCAAAGCAAAGAACAACCACTGATTTGCTATTGATATTCTTTGGCATCAGGACAACTTTATTTTTTTATTTTTTTATTTTAATTTTTTTTTTATTTTTCACCATACACCATACACCAAAACTACATAAACATAAATCTTTTCTTCTAACAGAACAGTGCTTTACATTTTAAATGTTCTTTACATCTTATTTACATTTTATATACATCAATAATTATATCTTTTTCTTTCTCTGTTCTAGCCAATTATAACATTTATTCCAAATTTCATAAAATTC
>NW_015387642.1:242980-254645 GCF_001527695.2 Protobothrops mucrosquamatus
GCATCATCTGTGGCTTTATCAGGGCCTCAGATCCACCATCAGCTGCTGGCAGAAGTTTCCACGTTGAAATTATGAGGTTTCCTTCGTCCTAACGGGCGATTGCTTTTCGCCTCGTTGTTCCTCCGGCATCCCCCTTTCTCACGCGTTGTCCTCCAGACTTCCCCGCGCCCCCAAAGGGTCTCCAAACGTGGAAAGATCAGAGTTAGGTGACAGAGCCTGTCTCCTTAACTCTGCATCGCCCTGGTGCCACCACCGGAAGTCGGCATCAGGACAACTTTAACATTCCCGACTTTTTACATAGCTTTGAAGGGTTTTATTGAAGAATACTTACATTTTGACTCAGCAGAACTTAGCTTGTTTTCTGCATAATCTATAGACTTCTATGATGTCATTTCCTGATTCCTGCTGCATTTGCATTAAAACAGTCATAATGAAATATTTCAAATGGTATTCAACTAATCCAGGGGTGTCAAACTCGCAACGTCACGTGATGTGTCATGACATATCACGACTTTTTTCCATTGCTGGCAATGGGGTGGTGCGTTTTTGGCATGATGCATCTGGCCTGCAGGCCAGCAGTTTGACACCCCTGAACTAATCCAACCAACAGCCAGGATGGAACCAGTAGTAACTTGGAAAGGTTAATATCCTTAAGCAGTTTATTATCCTTGCTATTTTTATACTATCTATTGAAGAAAATGAGAAGCAGTGGGCATTTCTTATAATTAATCTTGAAGGGGCTTAAATGGCTCCCTTATTAAAAAAAAGTTTGAATTATATCCTCTTCAAATATTAGATCTCCAAATCCAATCGCATGAGAACTCTCCCAATCATGTATAGGCCAAAATCAATCAATCATTCTTTTATAATCGCCAAAGCCATCTGATTTGGGCTGTTAACTGTATGGCAAAGACTAAAAATTCAAGTACTCACAAAGCAGTTTAATAACCAGAGAAATACACATTTGGGCTATGTGGTTCTTCCAAGAACTGCTTTGTTTTGATGATGCTTCAAATGAAACACCCCTTTGAAGCTGCTTCAAAAAACAACATGCTTCCCTCTTTCTAAAGGGCAAAGCTAAGCAAAGCTGCCATGTTGCTTTCCATCTGTCTGCCTCCTCCACATCTGGAAAGCAGGGCCTCTGAAGAAACTACTCTTGCAGGATGGCACTACAGTAACCTGTACTGATGCCCGCATGGTGATGCCTTCATCTAGATGCCACTAAAATGAACTGGACACCTGATGTTTGATATAAATGCCTAAGTAGTTGCAGATTACCATGATATCATTACATATTTAATCATCCCCACCACCTAACCTCTTTCTGCAGTTAAAAGTACCAAAGACAGGTGGAGTTTTGTAGAACATATCAGTAAGCTCAGTATAATAATACTTTATTCAACTTTATTCAATAGCACTGAGATATCAGAATACAAAATAAAGTCAACTATAAAAGCAGAACTAAAAAAAAATACAGTTCTCACTCATACAATTTACCCCAATCAGATGCATATACCTAGTTCTCAGTGTCATCTTACAAGCAATACCTGGGTTCTGACCACACATAACATATGTTATTCTAGTGCATGGATCCCAATTTATCTATGTGTGGTTCAAGATACTGATTTCTCTGTGTACTATACAGCTGGCATTCAAATAAGGTATATGCTATGTGTCTTTCTCTGGAGGACCACAGGTATGTTCATGGTAAGGAACTCAGTTAAACCTTCCATATTTAACCATTGTATCTAATGCCCCAATTATTGTCTGAGTAACTCTTCTGACATACTTGGGCATTTATATAGTTACATGTTTTCCAATTTGAAAGGTGTGTTTATAGAGGCTTATCCATTTTAATAGCAATAACAATAGCACTTAGACATATATCACTCCATAGTGCTTTACAGCACTCTCTGAGCAGTTTACAAATGTCAATATATTCTCCCCAACAACCTGTGTCCTTATTTTATTGACCTTGGAAGGATGGAAGACTGAGCTGGGTCAAGATTGAGCCCTCCTGGCTGTGGGAAGCTAGCCTGCAATACTGCATTAACCACTGAGCCACCACTGCTCAATGTCCCAGCTGAAAGTAGTTACCAAAAGTAACTATATTTTTTTGAGATTCTATATTCAAAATTATTTGTGTGGCAGGTTCTTTTATCTTGTTTTCCAGAGACACTTGAATAAGGAACACCACAATTCATATATAATTTGTAAATTATATAGTTCAAGATGTCTCCGAGATTTAGTCTGTTCTATCAGACCCAGTATTGTAACCCTATAAAAAATTAATTCTCCATTATGACTTGTTAAACAACAATATGAACATGGTTCATAAGCCAAAATCAAATTTATGATAGTGATGTACTCATATGAACAATGGTTTGATTTACTTTGTCATTTATTAAAACCTACATATTATTACCACTACAAGACCCATCACTTTGTTTTTGTTAGCTACTTTAACACCTAGAACATACTAATATTTAGAACTGTTTTAAATTACTCAAATGTTGACCACTAGATGGCAGAATATACAAAGGATCTGTTGAATTTCATTGATATAGTAATATATATACAGCAGAAAATTGTTTTGTCCTTGATTACTGACATAATTTTGAAGGGGAGTTTGAATTGCAAAATGCATTCAGGTTTTAAAAGATCTAAATGTCCATGGAACTAATTTGCCACAAATAAATGGTTACTGGCCATTTGAAATAAATAAGTAATGTTCCTTTCAATGTATAAGAATTTGATCCATAAATGTTACTTTCTATGCAGTAAAGGTAATCTAGCTGTTATTTCCAGTGGAAAAATCCTATTGTAAAGTATTTTATAATCCTGATTTAAGCTACTATACATGTTACAACAAAGACGAGTAAATCAAGGCTGAGATATGTATCTTCTTTCAAAAAGAAACCCAGAGTAGCAGATTAGCTGGACTTTTTAAAATCTAAGAATTGTATTAATAACTAACTATACATGTGGCATAAAAATAAAAAAAATAAAAAGTCCTATTACTAGGAGCAGCTGCTACCTTTGGTGAAGAATGGCAAGATTATAACAAATAATCATTTCGGTGGTGAAATCATTTTCACAGGGTTTATCCATCGTGACTTTAGCCAAGGGTATGGAGATTTCTCATAATTCTGCTGTCTTATGCTTCTTTACCTGCATATCTTCAATTATCTTGAGAGGTTTTGACAGTTTTGACAATTTTTGATTCCTACTAAGATTCTCAACAGCAAACATTCAGCCTTTACTGTGAATCCTACATAGGTCCTTCACTATTGTGTTTATAACTTTAACAAGCATTTCATTTCACAAATATCCCTTTATAAATCCAGCTATTAAGACATTAATATATACAGTATATTTATGTATGAGGGTGAAGGTTTGTTCTCTAAGCTTGTGGGTTGGTTTCCAAACATTTCATTACCAGGCTAGGTAACATCTTCAGTGGATATTTATGTATCTCTAATCCATTTGCTTCCAAGAACCTATATCCATGATTATGATTCAGTTTGATTTGTTCTTCACAATAAAGGGTAGTAAATCAAGCCTTTTCCAAGGTAAAAAAATGTTATGTCTGTGTCCCAAAACACAAAAGTTGGACTCAACACTATCAAAAATCTTCTAGAAATGCAACATACATTATGATATTCAAAGATCTTATTGAGTTACAGTTTTGAGAAGGCCATCAACCATTGTATCAAAACAAAATAAAACAAACCAATAAAAACTTCCCAAAATTAACAGTTGGTTTACCATCTACAATTTGTTCTTAGTCCTGCTCAGACTGAACCAGTTTTGGTTCCCCCCCCCTTTGTCTTAACTATTCTTAATTGCTTATGTTTTTAAATAGTAATTTTATTAAAATTAAAATCACAATAAAAACTAATGCAATATTTAAAAGGTTCATAAAAATAGAAAGAAAAAAATAAGAATATACTAAAGAACTATATAAAGAAGTCATACCCCACTTTCATCCTGAGTATAAACATTTTAATAATTTATATTCTCTTAAAATACAAATGATATTTTCCCCATATCCCCTATCTATAAATAAATCCCAAAAGCCTTATCATTTCAGTCCCAGTATCAACAGAAGTCAATTAAGTGTTACCAGCAATAACAATATAACGATTTTAATTCTGATCACATAAACAACTTTATATTCCTTCCTTTTACTTCTAAAAATCTTGTTCTTTAGTTCTTTCAAATAATGTCCTGAAACTTGATTTCTTTTTATTTTTTTCTTATTCCCTCTGAAAATGTTCTTCAAACATGCTTTAATTAGTTAATTAACGTTTTATTGCCTCCCATTCCCCTATAAGTCAACTCTTTAATAAGTCTCTTTTGTAAATCTAATATAAGGAAATTATCCAGGTCACTCTTAGCATTTTCATATTTCTCTTCTCATACCAAAATATTCTAGTTACAAATCCTATCTTTCTAGTTATAATAATACTTCTATTTCTATAATTATCTATTCTCAGCCATGTTTAAACATCTGATTAATAATATAATATCTCATCTAATGGATCAAAACCTCTATTTTCTTCAGTCTTACTCTAGCTTTCTTCCTTTGCCAACTAACTTTCCAAGTCAATGCATTTGAATCATCAAATAATTCTTCATCTGTTTTTGTGTATATTATTTGGAATAAGAAAGACAATTTGATGAAAGTATTTTTGGAAGGATGCTCAGCCCATTGATATTCATTAAACAGCCTCCCTCCTTCTCCAATTTCCCCCAATTCTCCTAACAGCTCTATCTTCTATTCAATCAGCTCTTCTTTCTTTTCTTTGCATATGTCCTGAGTACTTAATTGGTAAGATGTCTTTTCCATTTCCGATATTAGGGTTAGGGTTAGGGTTATATTATTTGGAATAAGAAAGACAACTTGATTAAAGTATTTTTGGAAGGACGCTCAGCCCATTGATATTCATTAAACAGCCTCCCTCCTCCAATTTCCCCCACTTCTCCTAACAGCTCTATTTTCTATTCAATCAGCTCTTCTTTCTTATCCTCAAGTGTGCTCTGAGATCTTGACAGGTAAAATATCTTTTCCATTTCTGATATTATCACTACGTCTTCTAATTCTTCATTTGTCTGAGTCTGTCTGTCAGTTCCTTTCTTTAGGTCCTCCATCTTTGGATCTGCTTCCTCTGAATTTCCTTCTATTTTCTGGGTTGCTAGTTTTCTGTAGTCATTTTCTGAGTTTGTATATTTAGATTTAAAAAAAATGTTTTATCTCCTTTGTGTTATTTTTAGTCTCATCATGAGCTAATGCAATTGTCTCTTGTATTGATTTTAACATAGAAATAATTTCTTTTGAAGTTCATCAACATTTTCTTGTTGATATCTTATGCTGGGGACTTTGGAGACAGGTGTTAAGGATGGTTTTTTACCATTTGAAGCTAAGTATGAAACATCCATTTTGTTTCTGTATGTAGTCTTTATAGTCCAATATATTTAGGGATTTAAAAAGTTTCAATCAATTGTCATTTGAACTCTAAATTATCCAGCTGGCCTATCAGTCCATCCTTAAGTCTCCCCTCAGCAAATATAAATAAAGTTTGAATTTTTCAATTTTTTCTGTCCAATTAAAAACATATCCTTTCTGTCCAGAGAGAAAAGAGCAATTAAAAATTGTTCATCAATCAAAGGTTTATAATCCAAAGTATTCCATCATCTTAATCAATAATGCATGTTTCTTCTATAGGGAAACAGCTCCATGACACAGCTCCAAAAGTCAGTTAATATTTATATTCGTAGTCCAGACAGGCCAGTTTCAAAATAGTTTATTGTCTCTGCCACACGAATAAGCAGCCCAAGAGGGTTTTTTCCCCCTTTCCCCAGCTGCAGTCTTCAAAAGTGAAAGTTTCTGAAAACAACAAGAGTCTTATCTGAGCCAACTTTCCTTTAGGCATAATACATTGTAGTGCTATAGTTTGCCTCTAGATGTCGTTGATGCCGTCTTCCAGCTTTTTACATCCAAACTTATATTACAAGATTTTAAAGTCTCTTTTTTAAAAAAAATAAAAAATCTCAGAAGCACTTTTAGTCCCCAAATTTCAAAGTTATACATGTGTATTGATTCCAAATTAATCTTGTAATTTTCTCTGTTTTCCCCCAAGCAATTAATTTGCCACTTTTCTTTTCCTGAGGGAATGGGATGGAAATTCCCCTTCCCTCTCTCATCGGGGAGGATTCTTTGCTCTGGGCATTTTTTTCCCCCAGGATAAAGTCTTAAAATCATAAACAGAGGATAGGTTCTCACCCAGTTCTATCCACGTTGCTCAAAAGTTGCTGGTTAATGCTTATTTTCTTTGGTTGTCAGCAGCTTCTGACTGGCCACATGAATGTAACCAGTCTTTCCCTCACCGGTTTGGAGGGCTTCCTCAGATCAAACGGCCGCACCCTCCCAGGATCAACAAGGGTCCCCTCCTTCTCTGTCACCTCTTCAGGGTTACTTTTGACCCTTTTTAGGGTCCCCAGTGGGGCAAAATTGAACGTGGAAGATGGAGCCCCATCTTCCTGCACCCATTATGCCGTGACATCAAATCGGAAGTCCTTTTTTCCATATCAATCTTATAGCTTGGTATTTTAAAATCCACTTTCAAATCAATCTTTTTAGGTAAAACCTGTTCCTTTTTTCCTAACATCTAAGCACAATCTACCTATAGAGGCAAACATATAAAAGAGAAATTTAAAATTAATTTCTGGGTCCATTATTCAAAAAATATCCTTCAATATATCCATTTTTAATTTCTGTACAGTTTAATTGTCAAAATTACTAATGTACTACCAAACAAACATAAGTCCTAGCTCTTTTCTCCAATTCACTACCATTGATTTATTTGTGGCACAGTATTAAACGGCAACGCACATGCCAGGCTTCCATCTTTGTTCTTCACCAGCAGAGCAGGAATGAATCATCTGCAGTATGTTGCCCTCCAATGCACATGGTACATGGTGCTAGCTTCTTTGTTGGATATTTGAATCTATTCAGCAAATCACATATTTTTTTTCTTTTCAATACAGTTTTTTTTATTTTTAATAGTGTGTAAATGATTCAAAGGAGACCTGCAATATACATCCTAGAAAGCTAGCCACAATTCTCATGATGATGAAGTGGCTATGAAACAAGGGATTAGGCTCTCAAAGTCCTCAAAGATTTCTTTGTGAGACAGCCTTGTTCAACTTCCCTTTCTACACTTGAGATGTGCAATTCGATTCATTATTTCTAGATAAGTATGGAAAGCAAGTGTACTGACTGTTCAGCTAGCAAAGTCCAAACATGGAATGTTATTTTATTTGGATTTTAATAGCTGAAATAGTGCATGTGTTGGATTAAGGTACAAACAGAGGTGTTCAGATCCACATCTGCATCTACATGTAAGAGATATATGTGACTGTATGGGTGAATGGATCAATAAATACATAGATTGCTAAACACAGTTTTCATATTGAAAGAAGATACAGACTAAAGCAGGGGTCCCCAACCCCTGGTCTGTTGACCAGCACCGGTCCGTGGCATGCCAGAAACTGGGCCACACAAACAAGCAAAGCCCCATCCACAGGATGCAGGCAGCACGTGAAAACATGCCCCCTCTGGTCTGTGGAAAAACCTCTCTCCATGGAACCAGTCCCTGGTGCCCAAAAAGTTGGGGGGCACTGGACTAAAGACTCTCAAATGCAAGAAGATTTGAAGAAAATATATACTTACAAACAATTTATTACAAATAATAAAACAAAGTAACACTAATCAGTAATACAGTTAATATATGAGAAATGTTATTTCCTTATTTTCTTCTTTAATTCATTAACTACCTTGACCTTGAAAACAAAAAGCAGAGACACTAAAAAATTCATATTGTTATGTTAATTCTGAAGTATATCCTATTAACTAAATGAGATGAAGCACATCTATTGTCAGTATTAAATAAATTTATATCAAATTAGTTCTAGATTTTCCCAAACTAATCTTTCCCAAGCACAAATGCTTGCATGTGACAATTAACAGAAAGAAGGAAGTCCTTTGGTTGTATGAGGAGTTGCTTCTTATTTTTGTTCCTATTGTAGCATTCCTTTATTGGAAACAATAAAACCAGGTACACTGACCCCGATTTCTCCCAAACAGCAGGATGAGGAGTTTGAGTAGAAGAATAGCATAGTGTAATTGCTGCAAAAATTCTAAACTTGCTGTTAAGGAAACCGATTAACCTTTCTTCCCTCATTGAAAGCCCTGTAAATTCCAAAAATAGCTTGCTAGCTGAAGTGAATGGCAGCTTTGTAGATTAAGCATTTGAATCAGAATGCAGTTTGTCATAACCTCAGTAGTTTGCTTAGGAGGAAATTGAGTGCATTGAAAGAAGAAAATATATACATTTTCAAAACCAGTTTTGCTTTCCATCTCTGTTACTAGAAGTACATCTCTGGATTCAGAAGCCAAATATTGAATCAGAAAATAATTACATAACCACAGTTGTTATGTGGTTAATATCATTTCCTTGGAAGTAGGCTTTTAAATGGAAAGCTGTCATAGTTTATATAAATTTATGTCAGGCAATGCCCTCTGTTGCTTTTGTCCAATACTATAAGCAAATTAAACTTCTGAAAGTTGATGTTTCCACTGTTTATTCTCCCAGGTGAACATTCTTACCATACTTCACCTGTACAAAATAATTTATTTACAAACTTATAATTTTAAATAGCCATGCTCTGTTTATTCATTAAACAGGCTTCTTACCACCTGCAGCCAGCAGTTAAAAGAAACATATTTTATAGATGACTAGGTTAAGAGACAACCATGTAAATGATTTTCCAATGATTGAATGATAGCAGCTTGGAAATGTAATTCAAGAGTTTTTCAAAAGCAGTTTGTATAATACTATGAGGAGAGCTACAAATGGGTAAGATTTTACCCACAACTTTTGAAATGCCTCAACAGTATCTTTGGATATCACTTTTATTTGCCTGTCATGTTTACATTTAATGTCTATTTCCATATGTTAAAGTATGCTTGTGCTGTAAAATGACATACTAATTATCAAGTAATGTTTTTGCTAAGAATCATAACTTTTAAATACAGTGCAGACTGAGTAGAGAATATTATGTCTTTGATTTGACATGACATCTGCTGAAGCTTGGTGTTCTTTTAACATTAAGGAAAGCTCATGAGCCAACAACCGACTGACAGTTTCCATTTCTATTTTTTTAACAGACAGAATATCCATGCTGAATTTCCCACTTGTTTTGTGGATGTAAATATTTTAATAATAAGATTCAAATTCTAAATCTTTGTCTTGAAATCATTACAACTCAAACTACTAAGCAAACAGCTACTGTAACATTGGAAATAGAGCAGAATTTTGCCAATAATGAAATTTCATTCTCAGAAAAATGACGACTAAGACAAGTAAGATAACATAAATATTCCCAAAGTTGACAGTTACAGCTGCCCT
Source organism: Protobothrops mucrosquamatus (assembly GCF_001527695.2). Classification (NCBI taxonomy): domain Eukaryota; kingdom Metazoa; phylum Chordata; class Lepidosauria; order Squamata; family Viperidae; genus Protobothrops; species Protobothrops mucrosquamatus. The sequence continues at coordinate 252,454 of NW_015387642.1, forward strand.
AGAAAAGGAGAGGTTTTATTGCACAACAATGTTTACCAATGACAGCAGAATGATGAAAAGTGCATTTTTAAACACCATTTTAGTAGCTTGGATATAACCATAAATCAGGAGTACAGTCTATGGAAGAACCATATTGGGATATATCAGGTGTGAGTTACCTGAAGGCCATCTCTATTTTCTTCCTTGCTCCCACATTTTCACAACTGAAATTTGATGTCAAATTATGAACAAAATAAAGAAAACCTGGGCTGAAGGCAATGGTGGGATTCAGCCAGTTCACACCAGTTCAGCAGAACCGGTAGTTAATTTTTTGTTGCCCAGGCCCAGAATGGACTTCCGGAAGTGGCATCCACACAGAGAACCGGTTGTTCACATATTTGAATCCCACCACTGGCTGAAGGTGCTGTTAGCACATCACCACCATAACCCCTTTATCCCTTGTGGTTGTAAAGGATTTTCAATTGGACATCTGCATTCATTCTCAGTTTCATAAACTGTATTATATAGTTTCAAATGGCTACCAGAACTGAGCAAATTTGTATTACAGTATTAAAAATATGCTTATTTGCATATTTTGTATATGTCATTTTTATTTTTGAATAGAGATCACATTAACAGTGACTTGAACTGGGGGTAATGTAAATCTTTTTGTAATGCAGATATTATAACAAGAAGAAGGCTCATCAGGCAAACAGGCTGTGATGAATGTTTATGTTCTTCATCTTACCTAATACTTTCATTTCTGCACATATTATCTCTCTGCTTGTCCTGCCTTGATCTCACTCTTGCCAAAACAATTTTTTAAATTAACTTTGGGTCATGAAAAGTGCTTTTGCATTACAATGGAACTTGAAAGTGAAGCAAATGTCAAAGTATCATGCCTTTCTGATTCTTGGACAATTGTTGAGTGCCCCAGTTCTGTTTCTGTAATAGCCTTTACAGCTGCCAGCCAGAGAGAATAGCAAGTTTAGTCACAGCTTTGCTTGGAGGCCTCTAATGCCTAGCTGATTATGAATCAACTGTCAAAATATCTTATTAGGAATCTGAGGTGTGATCCTACATTACCACCAAAAGCATTGTCATGTTTTAGGATACTCTCAGTATTAGTTTCAACATAGGTTTCGTGAGTTCTGTAATACATCATGTTTTGTCTAAGAGGCCATGCCGTGGCTATATAATTTCAGTTTTTGTTTAAATTGGATGAGTAATTTGTTGCAACCTTTCTTAAATGTAAATGTATAAATTAATATAAATAATATGTATTGACCTTTTTGGGTGTCTATTTGGTTATGAAAGATTAACAATCAGGCCTTAAATAATAATAGGGCAGTGCAGTGTTTAAGCAGTTAAGACATTGGGGTTGTCAGCTGGAAAGCCAGCAGCCGAGGTTTGAGACCCAAGCTCCATGCAATGGGTTGAGTGCCCGTCTTTGCCCCAGCTCCTGTGAATCTAGCAGTTTGAAAGCATAAAAATGCAAGTAGATAAATAGGTACCACTTTGGTGGGAAGGTAATAGGGTTCCATGATGTCATGCTGGCCACATGACTGTGGAAATATCTTGAGACAGTGAGGGGCTTTTGCGAGCAAAGTGAATGAGTGAGAGAGTAAGAGAGAGAGAGAGGCTTTTGTGAGCAAAGCGAGTGAGAGAGCAAGCGAGGGGTTTTTGCGAGCAAAGTGTGAGTGAGTGAGAGCGAGCGAGAAGCTTTTACGAGCAAAGTGAGTGAGAGCAAGAGAGCAAGGGGCATTTGCAAGCAAAGTGAGAGAGAGCTAGAGAGGCTTTTGCAAGCAAAGTGTGAGTGAGAGAGCAAATGAGGGGCTTTTGCGAGCAAAGTGTGAGTGAGGGGAAGTGACAGGCTTTTGTGAGCAAAGTGAGTGAGTGAGTGAGAGAGAGAGAGAGAGAGAGAGAGAGAGGCTTTTGCGAGCAAAGTGTGAGGGAGTCAGAGTGAGCGAGGGGCTTTTGCGAGAAAAGGGTGAGAAGAGAGAGGAGGGGCTTTTATGTGGAGATTAACCAAAGCTACCTCATGTTTAATTAGTATTTTGACTTTGTGTATTGTATAAGTACGTGCAGACTGCCTTGGCAGTTGGAACACGTACGAAGTGCAAATAAATGTTATCTGTGTCAGTATCTAGCAAATAGCTAACCAGAAGGTTGTTATTTCCTCCTTGAGAGCGAGGTCTTTGTGTAAAATTTCA
>NW_015387642.1:258074-261834 GCF_001527695.2 Protobothrops mucrosquamatus
ACCAAACAAACAAATAAATAAAATCATTCTCACTTTTAAAGATTTAATTTCTATTCCCACTTGTAACAAGATATAGAAGACAGTATGAGCTCTCTCAACTACCGTAATTCTTACTAAGGGATGGCTAAGCATCAGCTATACATACACAATATTCTTACCACAATGTAACTTATCTGGGTTCTCAAGTTACTGAGCAAATGCCAGCAGACTATCCCTAGATGTTGCCTGCTATAGACCTTGTCTTTGGCCTGAAGCTAGGACCAAGTCACTGTTATAGTCCCTATTAATTAAGAACAGTACAAAAATATGGCAAAACCCGCAGACAACCTGAATATTCAAATAGATTTAAAGTCCCAGGAAACATAGATCAGTGCAACATATTGGCCAGTTCCAGAAGTTAATCTACTACCACTTTGGGTATTTATTCCGCTCTTAGTATTTATTCAATAAAATCCATTTTGGCATTTTATCCTGCCATGAGCTTATTGTCTAAGGAAGTAATTCAATTTTTAAACAATGAATCTGCTTGGTCCTGGTTGCCATGGGTGGCAACAATTCTGCCTGCCACAAAAAATGTAAGTGCAGAACCTGCACTAGTTCTGAACCATAAAGGCTTTGTAGATGTACAGGTGTAGAAAATATTTAATAAATCAACAAAGCCAAATATAAAGCTATGAAAATAAATTCCTTGTGAAATTGAGAATTAAAAGGAAAAGCACAAAAGCAACAGTTGCATACAAAAATTTATCCTCCTCACAAAAAGTCAGCAGAATCTCAAATCCTATCTAAGATTTCAGAACACATTTAAATATGATGGCAGAAGTGATGCTTGAAAAATAAATATATGCTTAGCAATATTCCTTCTCCTTTCTTCAATTGCATATCATGTAGAAGTGAAAGCCATTCTCCTTGAGAAGACTAATTGCTGCATTGCCCAACCAAGAAAAATTTTTAATATCAGATATCACACGTGTAGCCTGAAAATTAAATTATTTGGCCAAACCTGCTTTTCTAAGGTTGTTTGCTTGAGGAAACAATGTCAAATAGTTTTCACCTGTCATACCATTCTATAAAATGGTGAATCTTTAGGGGAGATGGGTGACAAAAGATGAATACTGTCTGTTGAAATCCTTCAGCATGAAATTAACCTATCAGATGTTTTAGGGAACTGCTGGCTCATATCGGAGATTAATGGGCATACCAAAGACCACAACTTCTATTGGCCTAATAATTGAATCCAGTGAATTAAAAAACTAAAAAAAATCACTTAGTTTAGAAGTAATATAGACTTAATTGATATCTAGTTATAAGAAACCCATTAAACTTTTTTAGCTCCACCCAGTTGCTAGGTGACATTTAAGGTGAGTTCTAACTGGGTTTTCATTGCTTTTGAATTTTTAATGTTCTGGACTTAATTAACCCTTTTGCTTTTTATTGTGAACCTTCATCATCACTGTTAAGTCCGGAGAATAATGGCGAAGGAAGCAATGCATTTTACTAACAGTCTTTATTCTCTCTCTACAGTCAACAACGAGCCAGAGCAGAGGCACGCAGGCCTCTATTTATACCCTCTGATCCCCGGGCAATTCCAACCAATAGCAGGTGGTCTTTTCCCGCCTTGCGCATGTGCGCAAGGCCGGCGCCGCTCAGTCTGGTCCTGGGCAGCTTTTGCAAATGCCCGGGACTCTTGCATCGTCCCGAGCCTGCTTCTGCAGGCTCAGGACACAACACCCCTCCCCCCTAGATAAAATAATGCTGCGCCCAACATGGACGCCACCTTTGGTAGATCCTTTGTTTACGTACTGTTGCAATAAATGCACAGTGTGTGAGAGGTATGGGGCCGTTCTGTCTTTTCTGAGAACCAATGCACTCAACCCAGTTTCCTAAGAGCTAACCAGTCTGGACCTCTTGTTCAGGTTCCTAAACTCTTGCTCACCTTACGTAATCTGCAAGGTATTTGGGAGGGCCTTTGACCTGTAGCGACCTTCTCGGACCTGGGGAGCTTGTAGTGTTTTCCCTGTTGCTTTCCACACTAGGTGAATTACCCTGTGGTTGTCTAGTGACTGCTGCCTGACTTCTCTGCCCGCTTCCTAGGCTCAGGAAGTCAGGACTCTGCTGTTCACTATACCTGGTTGACCTACCTCTTGGGGAGTTTTCTGAGCCCTCTGAACTCATCTCAATGTTCCCTGAAGGTGTGTAATTTTCCTGGCTCCTTTCTGTAGTGATAGGGTCCAAGGATACCTCCCTGTTAGCCCTAACGCATGGGGACATCCTTCTGTGAGCCATTGCTGAAAAGGGCATGTCCCCACCTTGTTGTGCCTGCTCTCTTGTATGTTGTGAGTTCTGAGTATGCTCCCAGTCATTCTCCTTGTCTGGAGTATTGTTGGTGAGTTGTGGGTAGTTAGTACACCTCCGGTGTGACTCCCAGGCTGGAGTGAGTGTGGGGGTGTCTGTTTGCTCCCTGCCCCATGAATTCCTATTTGGAGCACTTACGGAATGTGGGTGTTGCGTACCCATGTTGTCCTCAACAGCCAGTGTTGGCTGCTGATTCTGATTCCCAGAATGCATTTCCCATTCCTCCTCCCCCCCTAGAGAAGACTGAGGAGGAAACCTAGGCGATTCCTGCCTCACACGAAGTTGATCAATGTGGCGGTGAAGAACGCGGCCGTCTTCCAATGACACCTCGTAGGACAGAGGCCCCGAGACCTTGCAGACCACAGCCGGGACCCAGAGGTGTCCAGGCCCGTAATTCCTGGCCCAGACAGGATCACCCACATGCAGGACCCATGGTGGGTGTGGCTGAGACACCTGTGAAGCTACTCGCTCCGGATGCAGCCTGTCCAATTTAGTCACAAGGAGTTCAGCCGGGCACTTACCCGTGGCAGTGCACGGAGTAGTACGATGGGCTAGAAGGAAGTCAGCCAACCTGTGATGCCAGTTGCCATAAGTCAGTTTCTTGAGAGCATCCATGGCAACGCGGACCATTTGTTCAGCCAGACCGTTGGTGGAAGGGTGGAATGGAGCCGAAGTAGCGTGGCGAATCATGTTGGCTTGTAGAAACCCCTGAAACTCAGTAGAAGTAAATTGAGGACCATTATCTGACACCAAAACATCCGGCAGACCATGTGCAGCAAAAATGTTTCTCAACACCTGAATGGTCTTGGCAGCGGTGGTGGATGACACAGGCACAATCTCCAACCATTTGGAATGGCTATCTACAACAACCAGGAAGAATTGCCCCTGAAAGGGCCCAGCATAATCTATATGTATTCTAGACCATGGGGTGTGTGTTTCCTCCCATCTATGAACAGGGGCCTGGGGCATTTCTGGCCTGGACTGCTGACACGCATGACACCCATGTACCTGGGCCTCAATGGCCCGAACAATGCCAGGCCACCACAAATGGCTGCGCGCAAGCGCTTTCATTCTGACAATCCCAGGGTGGCCCTCATGTAATGAAACCAAGATTCTCACCCTCAATGAGGCCGGAATCACAACTCTAGAGCCCCAGAGGAGGCAGCCATTGAAAGTGGACAACTCGTGCCTCTTGACCCAAAAACATTGAAAGTCCTCCTCGGGGCATCTGTCAGGCCATCCTGACAGCACCCATGTCAGCACGCGTTTGAGCGTGTGATCAGTGGCAGTTTCAGCAGCCACATCCCTAGCATTAAGGGGACACTCTGGCAATTCCTGAATGGACAATATGTGCACAGCAGGGGCAGGATCAGGCTCCACAGTAGGCAATGGCAGCCTACTTAAT
>NW_015387643.1:0-3118 GCF_001527695.2 Protobothrops mucrosquamatus
GTATTTCTTTACCAAGTGACACCTCAGATTCTGCACAACACGGCAGGCCAAATCTGTGTTACATATTAAAATAAACCACTTAATACAAGCAGCTGAAGCAAACATATGCTGCGTCTGGTCAGATCTGGACTTACTTCTTGCCCATCCTCAGAACCAGCTGGCAACCATTTCTCGAGGGCAGAAATAGAAGGTGTCGCCTTCAACACGTTGATGCTCTACTCCCCCTGAAGGCAACCTCCACACGTGTCTCCCAGATCCAGTTGAAATTTGCACACCCCCTCCCAAGAGAGCCTCCGGGACTCTTGCTCATTTGGGATACAATGCCCTAGTTTACTTAAATTAAATTCAGCAGTTCATTGTATAATTTGTGGAGGAAGGACCACCCCTCCAGGATGGTCAAAGATTTGGGCAGTTTACAGTTTACAAAAAAATACACTAAGAGATACAATTTGAATAAAAGCATATGCAATAAAATAAAATGCTCAGTGCAAACTAGCTTAGAGTCCCTCTAGCTAGAGCTCAGGCCAGGAACAGCTTAAATAGTGTTACTTTGCTTATTGAGTGAACACTGTGGAGTAATAGGGTAGAAGGCCATACTAGGGGCAGCAACATCTTAATTTACCATACTGCATACTCAGGCTGGCAACATCCAGCTGACTTACCAGCCTACTCCTTCTACTTTAAGTACTCTTACCCTCTGACCCATAGTTTATGTGAAACTCCTTACTTAATCTTCAAATGTAACATTCCTTTTTAGAAAGAGAAGATAGCCTGGTGAAAACCATTTTCAGCTCTCTGGGACAGAAAGCATCAGTTCCTGTCAGCTTGTGCTGATAATCAAAACTTTGCTCCTTCTAACGCACGCTATTGCAGGTCACCAAGACAAAGCCTTGAAACTTACAGCTTGCCCAACAGCTAGGCTTGCAAAGTCCCTTCTTTTTCTGAAGAGGGTAACAGCTTTTGATTAAATGCAGGAGTATCTGCAGGTTATAATCAAAAGAATCAAGCTGGTGGCCACAATGGTGTGAACAAAGCTCCACTTGTTTTTTATCTGCATTGAAACAAAAAAAATAGGTAAATTGCATCTTTGTATACCTAAAAAAGTATGGGCAGGTCAGCAAAGCCCATAGGCCAGGGGTAGGCAACCTTGGCTCTTTTATGACTCGTGGACTTCAACTCCCAGAATTCCTGAGCCAGCCATGCTGAGGGAAAAGGGAGAGGTTCCAAGCTGAGCCATGCTGGTTCAAGAATTCTGGGAGTTGAAGTCCACGAGTCATAAAAGAGCGAAGGTTGCCTACCCCTGCCATAGGCACTATAGAGTAAGGGTGGGCTGGCAGGGGGTTCCTCGGGGGGGAAAAAGCAGTGCAACTTAGGGGAGTAACATGCAATTTGGCCATTCACTTTGCTTGTGGGAAGCTGGTAGAGAAGATTGCAAATGGATTGAAGCATATCTGTGACATCATAATCCCAAATTGGGCACCCAAGCAACTAGATCACAATTATGTGACCGTGGGGATGCTGCAACAGCTGGAATTCCAAGGACCGGTGGTAAGTCCTCTTCATTCAGTGTTGTCATAACATTGANCGGCGGAAGGAAGGGAGATCAGGGATCACCCTGATCTCTGGGGGCAGCTCATTCCAGAGGGTGGGAGCTCCCACAGAGAAGGCCCTCCCCCTTGGGGTCACCAGCCGGCACTGTCTGGCCGACGGCACCCTGAGGAGACCCACCCTGTGGGAGCGTACTGGCCGATGGGAGGTAATCTGTGGCAGAAGGCGGTCTCGAAACTGACAGGCAAAAAAATGATTTGATTTAAATTTGCAGAACCAGATGAATTACTTCCTAGGATATTGAAAGAACTTTCATGTAATTTGGGTCAAAATTATGTATGGATCAACAGATATCTCAATTTTTCTACACTTTGCATAAATCAGATCACATCTGGAATTCTGAATATTATGTAGCATTTTAAGAAAAATTATCAACAAACTGGAGGATGACCAAAGGGGAGCAACCAAGATGATAACGGGCCTAGAAGAGCAAAACGTATGAGAAATAATTCATGTCAATGCGTATATTAAGCCCAGAAGAGGAAAAAAAACTGGGAAAACATGATGGATATCTTCAAATATCCATAGGTCAAGCAGAAGACCAGGCAGACATGTTCAATGTGGTTCCAGAAGAGAAGATAAGAAGCAGGGACTTCCGTTGGGATATCAGGAAATATTTCTGGATTGTAAAAGCTGTTCAACTGTAGAATTAACTCCTCAGGACTGTATTTTATTTGGAAGTATTTAAAAAGAGGCTGCTATAATATTGGTTTCCTACCTGGCAAGGATGTTGTACTAAATGATCTCCAAGATCCCTTGCAACCCTTACATTCAAGGAGAGAAGCAACCTAGAACTAAGGAGAAACTTCCTGACAGTTAGAACAATTAACCAGTGGAACAACCTGCCTCCAGAAGCGGTGAATGCTCCAACACTGGAAGTTTTAAAGAAGAAACTGGACAGCCATTTGTCTGAAATGGTATAGGGTTTCCTGCCTGAGCAGGGGGTTGGACTCGATGACCTCCAAGGTCCCATCCAACTTTATTATTATTATTATTATTATTATTATTATTATTATTATTATCATCATCATCATCATCATCATCATCATCATCATCATCATCATCATCATCATCATCATCATCATCATCTCTATGTTGTGCCAGTAAAGAAAAATCCAGCTTTGCTGGGTGAATTGCTTATGTAACCAACAAGTATAAATATAGAGATTTCCTGTCATTTGGGGCTTCTCTCTTTTAGAGGGGCCCGTCTTTGTTCAACTGAATAAAAACAAGTATAAATATAGGGATTTCCTGTCATTTGTTCCATTCGAATAAAAATGTAAAGCTTAAAAAGGCAACTCCTGGTTTCCTGTATTTCTTTACCAAGTGACACCTCAGATTCTGCACAACACGGCAGGCCAAATCTGTGTTACATATTAAAATAAACCACTTAATACAAGCAGCTGAAGCAAACATATGCTGCGTCTGGTCAGATCTGGACTTACTTCTTGCCCATCCTCAGAACCAGCTGGCAACCATTTCTCGAGGGCAGAAATAGAAGGTGTCGCCT